>NC_033623.1:0-263294 GCF_001540865.1 Ananas comosus | reverse complement strand
GAGGTATATAAAAGTGGATATATAAAAATTACAAAGAAAACAAAATACAAGAAATTAAATCAACAGAATCTTCTCATCGGAGATGTATATGAGGAGGTCTTGTACTATGGACGCCAAAACACGTCACAAGTTCTTTGATTAATGGAGTTTCAGTATTGAGTAGAACATCGACTATATATCGAATTAAATCGGTTTTTGTGAAAGAATCTATATATATATATATATATATATATCTCTCTCTCTCTCTCTCTCTCTCTCTCTCTCATCCAAGTGGACCCCTTAAGTATTTTTTATTATTGAAACATCCTCGACTTCTAATTTCTTTTTATTTGAATTTTTGCCTTGAAATTAGCTTTGAGGGTAAGCTAATGAAGAAAATTGGATATTTTAATGTTGATTATTGTGGGAAATATATATATATATATAACAATTAGGTGAAGGACAAATAGCAAGGACCCTATTTTTCTCCGTTAATTATTCTTTCTTTCTCACTACCAAGCAAAAGCAATCTAAGGTTTACAGCCTAAAATGGGTTGGAATCTTACAACTCTCTCACTCCAAATGAATTGTTCTCCATTAATTACTCTCTTTTTTTTTGTTTTTTTACTAACGACTAAAAAAGTTTGTAAATTCTAATTAAACACTCTTAGACAAGGAGTTGTAACCTTTTTTTTGGTTGTAGACTTAATATTTTTCAACTAGATTATCCTGCTTGGAAACTCATAGAACTTAGCCCTAATTATAATTGTTATCAAAAGTTTAAAAGTTGAATTTTTAAACGTTACTGATCAATTTCTTTCGACCAACCATGCATCCAGCTCAAATTTCTACAAGTCTCCTAACTTTTGTCAATAAATAATAATATAATGTGGAAAAGTACTTTTAGGCCTGTTTGGATCTCGAAATAAGTCCCTCAATAATAACTTATTCAGTATGAAATTTTTTTGAAGTTTAATTCCCGCTGCTTGAAAAGTATTGTCATTCATAATTTAGGAGAATGACATATGTCATGTATAATCTGATTGATCTTATTCTGAAAAATTGACTTGAAGGATGAATGTAATATTTCATTTCTGGACACACTTGATTACACTCGTTATCTATCAACTTTAACAAATTCTTTGAATAAATTAAGAAATATATGGTTAATGAAATAGTTATGCATTTAAACAGTGCCATCCTTATTTGCTATTGAGCCCCCAATATCAAGTACAATAATTAATAATAGGAAAAATATATACCACTCCAGTAATTTAGTACTTTCTTGTTTTAGTATTCTGAGGTCTAACGTGTATCATTTTCGTACCCTATGATTTTATTTTTTTTTTTTTGTTATCTCCTTCACTAATTTTTTTTGTTAAATCAGTGACAAAGTTAAAACAAAAGGGTATTAAAGTGAATATTTGATAAACTATAGATGAGGTATTTGAAAATTTTTGTATATGATTTAACGAAAAGTTAACGGAGGGACCGACGAAAAGAGAAAAATAAAATCACAAGGTACTAAATTGATACACTTTAAATTATAGAATATTGAAGTAAAAAAATACGAAATCACATGGGTAGTATTTGAAATTTACCCAATAGGACAAAAAGGGATAAGAAAAGGGGAAAGAAAACAAATTGACCACTAATGGGGGAGCAAATTTGTCTGGCGCCGACAAGCGGCGGAATCAAAGCCGTGCGTAGCAATTGTTACGCACGATTCCGCCGCGCGTAGCAATCGTTACGCACGGGGGTTGTATTGTACCGAATGCATTCACCTAACGCACGGAGTTGCACCCACGTTGGCTGTGCGACTTGTGTCCTTAGTTAGTTAATTCGCGATTAAAACGCGAATGATACGCGAATTAAAAAAATTACGTATTAAACGGTCCGATCCGTATTTTTCCGAAAAGTTCGGAAAAAAACGCCAAATCTTTCTCAAAAAAACTTGTTCGCGAATTATTCGCAATTCGCGAATGATTCGATTAAAAAAACGGCACTCGCCGTCGCGGATTCGCGGTCGAGGATATATCTCTCTCTCTCTCTCTCTCTCTCTCTCTCTCTCTCTCTCTCTCATATATATATATATTTTACTAATTACTCTCCCTCCAGGTGACACCTGGAGGGAGAGTACACCAGGTGCTCCGGTGTTTCACCGGAGCACCTGGCGCGTCTTCATATGAGTTTTCGGGGCTATGAAAAATGACAAAGAGAAGGAGAAAAAAGACGCCTGCCGCGCTCTCCCGTAGACGGCAGCGCCGGCGAGAACGAGGGCCACGGCCGGTCCTGCCGCCTCCTCCTCCTCCTGTTGGGCCTGCTCAAGCCGCTGCTCTCGCTGCTGCTGCGCTGGGAGCCGGCGCTTAGGCGCTGCTGCTCGCGTCGCTGCTGCACTCGCCGCTCNATATATATATATATATATATATATATATATATATATATATATATATATATATAATTTTATTTATAAATACATATTCATTTATTTATTATATATAATTTTTTATTTATAAATTTATAATTATTTATTAATATTTCTAAATACTTAATTTTATATATTATTAATATATATTTATTTATTATAATTTTGAATATATTTAATTTATATAAAAAAGTATAAAAATAATATATATAGTATATTAATTATTATATATTTATTATATAGCCGAATTTTTGATTCCGAATTTTTAATTGATAAACGTATAATATCCGTATAAATTACGTATCCGAATAATTACCGCATCCGTTTTTTAGCCGTATTTTTCAAAAAATTTAAAAATTAAAAAACGAATTTTATCCGAATTATATCCGTACCGAATTTTTGCCGAATCCGAATTAACTAACTATGCTTGTGTCCCTTGTTCTTTCACATGGCATCCTTTTTAGGAGTTTGGTTGAACACTGTGGAAATTGATCTAATTAAATTATCCACATTTTTTTGGAATTCGATCTAAATCGACTGATTAAATCGGTCAGACCGTAAACCAGGGAAACCAGTTTGCTTCCTTACAAAGGCAGAAAAAAAAAAAAAAAAAAAAAAAAAAAAAAAAAAAAAAAAAAAAAAAAAAAAAAAACAGTACTTTACTGCAATCGGACTGCTGAATTCAAATTCCAATCAGATCTGACAAAAAATGTGTGAGATTACATTACCTTTGATCTGTATTCGTAGTTAAACTGTTTAAGTTAAATTTTAGTTTCACTTGCTCTGCTTGTCACAGTCGAGTGCACACTAAAAATAAAACTTTTAATATGCATGGATCTCAAAAATAATGATCAGGAGAAAACAGTGGCTAAAAACAAAAAAAAAAAAATGAATCAAACTACTTCCCCAACTTTATATTCATTTGGATAAACTCCAAATATAACTCCTGTAGTTTCACACTTTTTCACTTTGGTATCCGGTGTGGTTTAAAATGTATCAATTAATACCCTGTGATTTCCTTTTTTTTCTTTTCCTCGATCAACCCCTCCGTTAAACTTTTCGTTAAATCATATACAAAAAACTTCAAATACTCCATCTATAATTTATCGAATATTCACTTTAGTACCTTTTAGTTTTAACTTTGTCACTGATTTAACAAAAAAAAATTAGTGGATGAGATAGCAAAAAAATAAAAATAAAATCACAGGATATAAAAATGGTACACTTTAAATCACAAGATATTAAAGTAAGAAAGTGTAAAACCATAGGATGATATTTGAAGTTTTTTCTATTAATTTATATACTAAATATCGCATATACTAGACTACAACATACATGAAAACTCTGTTGGGATCAGTCCATGTTGTTTGGATGGGTCAATGTTGACCAATAAATCCTTTTCACCAAGATGCTTAAAGCTACAACAAAGTTTTTTTTTAAAAAAAAGGCATCCAAATATTTGCACACCCAATAGTTGGAAAATGACACAAATGGTCCACACCCAATCTTTCTTAGATCCTCATTCACTATCAATCCCCACTAGTGGCATCCCACTAAATAAACAACCTATTATCTTTCCATTCCAAAAGCAGATCACTGTCACCCAAATTTGTAAAAACAACACAAATATCCTGTTGTGAGGGTTACACTTAGCAAAGGACAAAAATTTGTATGGCAATTTGTCTTCCAAATGCTTCAGTATCATGATTAAACACAAGCAGCCCTGTGATGGTACCCTAGTTGAGGCAAAAAGAGGGAAAAGCTAAAAGCTTCTATAGTATATCAACAGTATCAACCATATATTCTCCTCTATAACAATATAACCCAACAAGGAAAAAGTTTCAAGAGAAGATGATAGGTTACTCCTTGGGTATTTAATCCGCGTACCGTAAATAGCCCGGTAGAACACGCTACCTGTAATCAGTTGAAGCCCTGGGCTTCCCCTTGTTGATGGAATTTAGATGCTGAGAGACAAATATTACTCCCATGACAACAATTAGGCAACCCACGAGTGCGCTGAAGAAGAGGGCGCCGGGCTGGCGGGTCTGAACGAACCCATAAACCCCTCCAGAAGTTACTAGAATAATATCAGTAAGGCCGTCTCCAGAGAAATCCTCTAGGAGTAATGCATGGGTGGGAGGCGCGGGCAACTCGATCGAGGTTAATATGCTTCCGCCGGGGGATATTACAACAGCTTCTTGATCACCCGCCGCGATTATGACTTCTTTATCATGGTGATGAGATCGGAGGGAAAAAGATTTGAGGGTGGGAACCACCGCACTTTCTGTCATTCCAGACGGAGATGGGAGGTTCGACCAGGTCGCACCGGTTGACAATTGCCAGCGCCAGATGGCATCGTGGCCGTGTAAACCAGGGGTGTATGATGTTACCTGGAAAATAGAAATCGAAACAAGTCATGGGAAAGTACAGGAACCTTTTCTATAAACCTGTCAGAAGAAGTCCTAATTAAGTTTTTATTCATCAAAAATTCTCATAAACGGCTTCATGACGAAGCTAGAAGCGTATGTTTCAAATTAGACTTCCGTTCTGTGCCTAGAAGACATTTTGGCTGGCTAGATCCAGTCAGAAAGACATAACTCTTTACTCCAACTATCCGGCTTTAGCTTCTTGAATAGAAAGCTGTTTCAAAAGACAAATTGAACAGATATTATTGGCTTATTTGGCAAGGCTAGAGCTTTTGTAGAATGCAAGAGCAGTAGACCTATTCGAAAAAAAACAGTAAAAGCTTTTCCAACAAAATCTCCTCACTAGCTTCTCGATTTTCAATAGAAGCAAAAGCTTCGAATCCAAGCTTTTACTTTTCTGGCCCAAAAGCTCATTTTTCACTTTCCACCAGCTACAAGTCCCAGACATTTGTTTGCAAACTGAAAAGAAGTGGGCCCAGAAGCATATTTCTACTTTCCTCCACTGTAAAAGCTCTAGGAATTTTGTTTGTCAAAAGAGAGGAAAAAAAAACTGTTCCCAAAGCCAAACCAAACAAGCACAATGTAACATGAGAAAGTTCTGTGCATCGTATGCTTAGGAAGAAAGCCAACCTCTCCTCGATTTGTCAAAAAGACGACATCTCCATGGCTCCCTCTCCGATGCTTGTGCCCATCATCTCTACCTACAAGGATCGGAGTAGCCACCTCCAAAGTGCTTGTGTCAAAAGTCCTTCCAAAGCTTCTTGCAAAATCTCCATGCGGGAACAGATTGAAGTGATTGTAATGGCAGATAGAAGCATTGAAGAGTTGCTCTCTCACTGGTACACCTGAGGTCGCAACTGCCCAACACGGTTTCAGCACTTCCATAGAGCCACTAACAACAGTTTGTTCAGCTCCATTGCCCCCAACCACCTATAGAAAAGGTAGGTAGTTCTGAATATTGCAGGTCGCTCAGGCGTCAGCCACATCACATAAGTTTGAATGTAAACTATATATTTGAAGAAACAGTAGCATACTAGCATGCCTTAGGGAAGGACAAATGCAACATTACATTGGTCATAATCACAGTTCATTTAACAGATACCCCTGGTAAGGGAACACAAGCAAATAAGCAAGGTTTTCAGAGGCGCGCACAAAATATTTGATATGTTAAATGATTCTATCGTGAGTCCATAGATTTGTTCTGTAATTGTACCGCCTGTGCTTTAGCATGCTTATCATATGTAAGCAACAGATATTAGCACCTGGCCATGGCATCAGCGGAAGGTAACCATATCTTTCCTAGAATAAACTAACATATTCAAGATCAAAATACCTGAACATGATCCAAAACACCATCTCCATTAATATCTGCATGAAGCCCTCCCTCCGTTAGATGAAGCTGCCAGATGGAAATGCCTTAATTAGCATACAAACAGGGAAAAATGTTGAAAAATAAAAGAATATATACTTTGTAGACCTTTTTATGCAATGCGTGAACAAACGATAGATAATTGTAAAGCAGGTAAAACATTTGCTATGTTCTACATCTTAGATGCAATGCTATGTGCTACATCTTAGATGCAATATAAGTTGTCATATATTGGCTATGTGTTGTCCTAATTAAGAGTAATAGGATGAATTTCAATCAAATTTCTAGAAAGTAAGATTATTTTTCCTTTTTTTATTAGGCCTCCTACTTGAGCAAAGACAAAATTTCCCAGACGTCAAATCGAGCCTGACAATCAAATAACCCAATTTTACTCAATTGTAGACTTGAGTGGACAAGCTAGACCTTTTTCCATCAATTTAACGTAACTAATGAGATAGGACCAGGAAAATATTACCCGTAAAATTATAAAATTTCTCCAATAAGGATATTATTAGAAGTCGGAACTAGTTTCATGTAAAAGAAACTATATCAGTGAAAAATCTATTCCCCCCACTGCTCTTCAGCATAGTTTCCTACTTTCAACATATGCTATTTAGTATTTACATAGCATATGTTCCAAAAGAAAAAAGTTGGATCATTAAAAAAAAGAAGAAGAAGAAGAACTAATATGCTGTAATATGTGCATCAAATAAATACATGATACTGGATAAATTATTGGAATATTCTCATATACCTTGCATATGGTGCGTCCAGAAGCAAGATGAACAGCCTCTATTCCTTCCTTCTCGTGTGCCACAACCACATTAGGAAGCCACCAAACTTGAGTATGATTAGTTATGGTAGGAATATAAAGTGACTTCTGCATCAACAAATGTAAGCGTGCCATTGAACATTAATAGAGAGGCCAAATATTTAAATTAAATCTTCGAGCAAAAGCGATATTAAACAAATTTAATTGTTAATTACAAATTTAGAACTTGAAACTTGACTCACACTTCAATTTCATCCTCATTATGGATTGCAAAATTTACTCCCTGAAATTTGGCCCTGGTTTCATTTCAACCTTAAGAGTTCCAATTTGACCCTTGAAGTCTGAATGTCTTCGATGCAATAACAATGGGACATAAAATAAAGCAATAGATATACCTTCTTGGATTTTGCTGAGCCAGCATAATCTGCAGCTTTCCCAATCGCTTTGGCAATTTTATTGGAACGATCCTTCCCAAGTGGGTTGTGCTCAACCGGCTTATGTAAAGTAGTTGCAACAGTTTTTCCTGGTGTTTTCTTCAAAGATTTCCTCTTATGCCTCCTAAAATGAGCCAAGTGTAGCGAAGTATCCTCCCGCCTATCCTGATGAAAAATAAAGTACCACAATTGTTAGCTAAAGATTTCCCATGATACAACTAAATATAGGAAACCATAAGAAGCCCGTTCTTACCCAATGATGAGGCATTACACCAAGAATTGATTCTCTGAATTCTCTACACTCAAACTGTAAATAAATACACGCCAATTAAAATGCAACAAAAACTACCATTCTTATAAATAGCAGTTAAATAAGGTGAAAAGGCAAGTTTAAACCATAGCTGCAATCAAGATACTAATGTTTCTCTGATCGAGATGTTTACATATGCAACCCTTAAAGTTATTAAGTTATATACATGTAACCCTTGAAAGTTATCAATTTATATAAACATAACCCTTGAAAGTTATCTATTTACATATGTAATCCTAGAACGTTATCTATCTACATATCCTTGAAAAGTCAGAATTTTCATATATCCCTTAAAAAATAAACCATTTCATAAACTTACTCTTATACACAGAAAGAATTCCCCATTTAAAAAACTTTTTCCAACAGAGAGGCAACTTCCTCCTAAAGTTGGGAGATTCTCCAACTCGAAATAAGTGTCTCATTGTAAGAAAGGCACTTTCTACTTTTCAGAGGTGTATACACTAACAGATGATTTTATAAGAATTTATATGTAAAAATCCCTATTATATACAAATAAGAGATTACACTATTGGTTCGATAAAATGACTCGCTGATTCTAGTTGATTGTGACAAATCACCTCTCCAGGATGACGACTATTGAGAGCATGGACGTCAAGCTTGTAGTTATGCTGCGGAATCAACATTGATGCATCTGATGGTTGTGCCTGGATGTTCTGCAATTCCAAACTGATCAAATAAGTAGACAGAGGCACATGATATTTTTAATCTAAATAAACAACCATCATTTATAGCGTCAGAAATAAAAATTTCAGATGAGAAATGTAAAGAGGCTAGAAAAGAAAAATATTATGAAATTGAGTCCAAAAAGCAAAGGGAAATAGACTGAGAAAAGAACCATACTTCACTCTTCCGACTCCATCTTAAAGTGCCAGTCCGACCAGCAAAAGCATAAAATGCAAAATGGCGCAGATCCACAGTACCATTCCCTGAGACCTGAATAAAAAGATAACTTATTGTACAACGACTGATGATTAGCATGTGCGTGGAGAAAGGACAGACTGCTGCTGATTGTTCATCTAGTTAAATAATTGGTTTATTCTGGCAGAAGTTTAACTCATATAAGAATTACCACTAATTGCACATCCATAATGAGTAACATATAAAGGTTGGCTATTTCAATCTGATAATATTTTCATCTTTGAAACAAAAAACCACCAACTAAATCATTTGCTATTTGTAGTTATAGCAAAAAAGGATAGTCCACATATAAAGTAGACTTATGTAACTAAAGTAGACGCAGGATATATATACAAGATTCATACCTCTTTTTCATTGGCAATTCTATGATGCAGCTCACCATCATTCTCCGACATCATAAATTCCTCAAATAGATCTGCGGAGGTCTATATATTTCAAAAGGTTTATTAGTTGACCTTTCAAAGCTATGATTGTAAAAGGCTGATTTTAATGGCCCCTGGGTGACAAGCGCAAACAAAGGAATAGAACAAGTACCAATTCATGAAAGACTATCCAAATACTATTTTAGAAGTAATACCAACATTCTAATTCGACATTACGGTACAAGATAATGCATAAGTAAAAAAACCATACATGATGTTGCATTTCCATTCTCCCTCCTACAATAACCAATCCTGCATCTCCATGCTTTAATGTGTAATTGCTTATTGAAATTGCAATCTCCCTGTGGTGAGCACCATGAGGAAAGTCCTCCTAGCAAAGATTAAGAAGAATAAGTGGATTTAAAACTCATAAAAGGGGTTTTTATAAAAATAGTCTTGTTTTTCTCTTTAACAGTTTCAATCAATTTCCTTTGTTTTTGCAATTTTGGGACGCAATAGATTTGGTCCGAAACACCTTTGACTGACATTCCAATGGCATTTTGATCAATGAAATGATTCTTTTGACCCAAAGTTGCCAAGAAAGAGAAGTTAACGGAAACTGCAAAACAAAGGCCTACTTTTGGCAATATTGCCCAAAGGAAAACTCAATAGGAAGTATAGCTGAGTCTTTTCATGCACCTGCAAATTATTTTCCCAAAGCTTTTTGAGGTTGTGATCAAAACACATAACTGACCAGCCAGATGTGACAACAACAAAGACCTGCTTCCTTATTTCTCCGTGCTTATATGAACGATCAACAACACCTGCAGCCATCGCGACAGGTCGTCTTCCGGAAGCTATGCGGACTTTGTCAGGCAACAAAGAGACCTCAGCAAGGACCCGTGCTTCACTGAACCCTTCATCTACACGTCTATTATGAGGCTCTAAAACCTGCAGCAATCAAGACAATCTTATACAAAACCATATTTACCTATAAACCCTTGGACCTAGCATACCAAACCTATCCTAGGTGCCTTTGTTTTGATGATCAGAGCTATCAGAAATTATTTGGAGAATTAGAAATGAAAAGTCACTCAATTTCCATAACTTGTCCTTCGTTTGGAAATTTTGTCTACATAGCCATCTGTTTATATAGTTACATGAATTGATTTCTTGTTGTTGGCTAGATATCACTAGTTTGTTCATATTCGAGATTGTAATTAATCAGAATCTAATTCTTGCACAATCTCATATTCTTAGGCTAATATTTAACAAATGATGTAAGAATCATAACAAATATCAAAATATACCCATCATATCCTTCATGGAAAAGTGGTTGTTTTAGTTGTAGAGTAAAATAGAACTGGTGAAAACAAATAGCAAAGGTCTAAACTTTAGCATCTCATACACCGCTTGAAAAGCAAACTCACCTGAATCTTCGCATCGTGTGTTGCGACAAGTACCTCGCTCTTCCCGTCGCCATTGAGATCGACTACTACAGGTGGGGGGAGGCGCTCAGCCTCATACTTGATCGGATACTCATCAGAGAGATGGAACCAAGCCTCCTTGAATGAAAAGTCCCCCTCATGCTGAAAAATGAGAAAAAAAAACCTCAAAAAATGATGAGCAGCAGTTGATCTTAGCCCTAATTTTGCACTGCTCAGATGAAATCGAAAAATCTAAAACACTACCAAAAAGCTCTCATGCTGAAGCGGGAAAAAAAGGACAAGTAAACCCAAAACGACCACAAGTAGTTGATCTTATCCCGAATTTTGCACTACCCAGACGAAATCGATCCAACAAAATACCACAAATAGCCTCCTTGAACGAAAACTCGCCCTCGTGAAGGAAAAAAAGGGAAAAATTCACCAAAAACGACCACAAGCAGTCGATCTTAGCCCTAATTTCCCACTACCCAAACGAAATCGATACATCAAAAGGCCACAAAAGGTCCCCTTGCACTAAAAAATCCTCCTCATGCTGCCAAAAACGACCATAGGTATTCAATCTTATCCCTAATTTCGCACTACCCAGATGAAATCGAGGCACTAAAACACCACAATACGACTCACACCCCGCCAATTCCTCGGCACAAACGCAGAGAGAGCGAAAGAGAAAGGGGGGTAGTGAGTGGGGAGACCTGTAGAGAGAAGAAAATGGCGAAAGCGGCGAGGAGGAGGATGCCGAGATCGCGCTTCCGCATCGTCGAGGTAGGGGAGAAGATGGAGAGGAGGAGCACGACACAAGCGTTTCTCTCTCTACTGTGGTTTTAGCGAAGAGGAGAAGGGTCCAGTGGAAACTTTCTATGCCTGGACTTGGTTCACCACGTCATCTGTGAACCACCGCATCTAAATATCAGAATTCAGAAAGGTAAAAATGTTTTTCTACTGGGATTGTCCAATTATAACAAAATTCATTTATACTAACGTAGTAATCCGTGCGATATAAATAATGAATAACTAGAGAAAAAATAAAAAATGATAATAAGAGGTGGGATTCATTTTGCCGATAAAAAAAATTAATATTTGAAGGAAGTGAAAGAAATACAGTCCGGCCCAATACAGAGACATGACCCGATTCGGTTCAAGCTGAAAAAAAAAAAAAAAAAAAAAAGGCTACTCATGTACTACACAGAATGTATATGGGCCGGACTAAGAACCATTTTCTTTTACTATTATACTATTATTAGGCCTGGAAATTTTGAAATCTAAGCCCAGGTCCAGCCCATTTCAACATCTTAAATTGTACCTGCAAGTTCCAACAATCACATTTCCCTCTCTCTTTTTCCTTTTCCAAAGAGAAACTCTTTTCTATTTTTCAAATGTTTAATCCCTTCAAAAAGGATTTTATATAAAACAAATTTTTATATTTTCGGATATTTTCAATAAATAAAAATGCAAAATAAATGCTAAAAAAAGCTTTTTTTACTTTTTTTTTTTCTTACTCTAAACACCTTATTTTAAATTATTTTTAATAATTCTGCATTTTAACCCAAACACTACGTAAATAAAATTCAAATGTCCTAACAATGTAAAGAAATATACTCCTAATATGCTTTTTACTCAAAAATAACAAAAGCCCGAAATAAAATCAGTATAACACTTAAACACGTCGGACACAAACTGTTATTTTTCACTATTATTTCAAAGGTTAATGTTGGCCTTTATCTGATTTTTTAACTTTAATTTTCAATTATTTTTCCTGAATTTAATTTCTAATTATATTAGTGTTTACGTTAATTAAGTTTTGCAGTTACAAATGCTAATAATTTAATAAAAAACTACCATGCCAGCACTATATAATATTTATTTATTTATTATATTAATGCCACATGAGTATCAAATTTTGTCCTGTGATAACATTTGTTCAAATTAATAAATTTTTAATACGAAGCAAATAATAAAAATTAAAGACATATTTGCAAAAAAAAAAATAAAAATTGAAACCAAAATAAAATACAAAATTAGTAATAGACTATTTTAATGGACACTTAATTACATAAAAATGCTATTATTATTATTATTATTATTATTATTATTTATATATTATTATCATATCCCGTATAAGTCAGAGGCGCAAAATCGTGTATCTCATGCTCCCACGTGTACATTCACCACCACAAGAGGATAGAACAATAAGAAGAAGAAGGATCACGTCGTTGCGTCGCCGATCCCCTCCCGACCATTCGATCGATCCCTCTTCACGGGATCACCCTTCTTCTTCTTCTTCTTCTTCTTCTTCTTCTTCTCCGATCGAAGGGCATAGAGGGCGATTTGATCTCCGATTAGGGTTTCGATCGCGGAGGAGAAGCGAGTCGGAGGGGGTGGAGGAGGAGTAGAGAAATGGGGGATCTGAGGGAGCCGCGGAGGGGGTGTTGCCCCCCGATGGAGCTGATGCGGTCGGAGGCGATGCAGCTCGTGCAGATCATCATCCCGATCGAGTCCTCGCACCTCACCATGTCCTACCTCGGCAACCTCGGGCTCCTCCAATTCAAAGATGTAGGGTTTGATCCGCGATCGCATTTTTTCCCCCTTCTACTTATATCTATTTTGGTTCTTTATTGGTTGTTTTCATCCTTGCTATGCCCTAGAATGATGAATTGGCTGTTTGACCTATGAAATTGATGTGGGGCATTTTGTGATTTTCTAGGGTTTCTTGTATGTTAGTTTTGTGCGAGTTTGATGAATGGGGTGTAGGGACTTGAAAGGATTGTGAAAATGGGGGTTTGGGGATCTTTGACATAACTGGGAAATGGGTTTGATAGCCATACCGCATATTTGTAGTACGATTGTGCAACTCTACGAGGATTATTAATCCCTCCTCTAACTCTGGAATTGCTGTGAGACATAGCCACCTTCTGCAATGTTGTTAGCGTTTCTTGGCATGGTATGGTTTGTTTGTGCAGATTTAATGAGTGGGATAATAGTGGATTTGAAGGACACGGCAAAAAGGGGGGATGCTTGGGGTTTTAGGGAAGTTTTAGGATTCTCTGTGAGAGATTCCTAAAACTGCTTAAATAACTATTATTCTCTTCTTCACTGTTTGACATTTCACCATTCAAGGAAAACAACTATTTGTCTATTCTTTGGTCGGTTTTCTTCATCATCTTTGTTGTGCCATGAAGCCTATTTATGCTTTTACAGCAAGTTGATAGATAGGGCTTCAATTAACTTCTGGTGAGAGCAGTGCCTATTGGTTATTATGTGCAGTGTTTAAAATTATTAATTATTGTTATTTCAGGAGTTGTTGTTAAAAGTAAGGTTATCTTTTAGACCTTTACTGCCTTGATGCTTTTCTATATTGGGTCAATGATGACTTCACATGATGACTTGAAGTCATAACATTGTTTATCAAGAGTTTCAATTTATTGAACTTTTTTGAAACATAAATGCCATGCAGCATGATTTCATAATCTTTGACACAAATAGCATGCTTCTATATATATAGTACTTTCAATCTAACTAAGCATTTTTTCAGCTTAATGCAGATAAGAGTCCCTTTCAACGCACATATGCTAACCAGGTATATTCTTTTTCCAAACGATAACTTAACTTTTAGTGTTATTATCTTTTCTGTAATAGGCTAGAGCTAGTATTTCTGTATGCTGCAGATCATTTTGCTCTAGATAGTATTATGCTATAATCGAAATAATTTGAAGATTTGGATTTGAGTGCATGCCTACATGGATGTAATTGCTTTGAAAATATTGATTGCTTCACTGATCTTATCATTGTTACTTGCTGATGCTTACTCCAAGCATTTAGAGTTAATAAGGCTGTGTTAACTGCAAGTCATTAGTCATCAAGATTTTATGCACATGGGTTCTTTATACTCTGATGTGAAAGGAAAATTCTGCACAAGCTTACAGTCGTACACAAGTTTCTTATCATGTTTTGCCTCAGCATTTCTCTCAATTTTGTGGTGTTTATAATGAAGCAATATCTTTCATGTTTTTATAGATATTGATGGTGCATTTTCTAGGCAGAAACACTAAGGGTCCGTTTGTTTTGGTGTAAGTGGAGTGATGGAACTCGAGTTCCACTACTTCCGTTATTTGTTTTGGTGTAAGTGAAAAATGTAATGTAACTCAAGTTACGTTAGACCTCCACTTCACCTAATCTCGACTTCCTCCTCGAAAGTGCCGAACTTGACTTCCATCACACTCAACCTCCTCTAAAAATTTTATTGAACAGTAAAACCTAAACTCTACTTCCTTTATAATGGGTTAGAATTACCTTATTTATAATAAATTAGAATTACCTTTAAACAATAATAAAAAATGTAATTATATAATAGGTTAAATTTTATAGCGGTAAATTTATTGCTATATTTAGGAGATAATGGAATTCACTTACTTACATCAAAACAAACAATGGAACTCAAAAAACTAATTTTACCGGCACCAAGTTACATCAAAACAAACAGAAAAAGTAATTGAATTTAACTTTCGGACTGTACGAGTTACGTCAAAACAAACAACAAAAAAATAATCACACTTCAGGGAAACTCAAACACCACTACACTTGATTTACGTTGGATCTACAGATTCGTCAATCCAAACGTCCCCTAAAAAGAAAGAAAGCAAGAAACATTATTACAAATTATAATTATAACATTTTGAACTAGGACGCCTTAGAAGTTAAGCTTTTGGCTGTACACACATGAGGATTAAAATTTTTCAACTTTTTTTGGTGAATGAGCTGCTGTAATGTTGCAAGCTAGTGCAATCTGCTTTGTTTAAATAAGTTGACTGACAGTTATTTAGTGCCACTTGTTCTTTACAAGCATATGCCCTGGGTAGATTTATCAACGTTACTCCATAGTCATGCATAATTTACGTAACCAATTTTGTTAATTTTGCACTCAAACGTCTAGATATTGTATCTCATGATCTTATCATTTTCTTTTCCTTTGTCCTCTTGTTCTTATTCTTCCAGAACATAATGATCACTAGAAGGTTTTAATGAATTTGCAATTTGACCATAATATTGTGTAATTATTCTTGTTTTGGAGCATATGAAGCCCTACTTGAAATACATTGGTTAGTGGAGGTGAATATCAAACTGATTTGATATGAGATAGTTACCATATGTTTGATACAGTGTCTCATGCATTGATGTTGAAATCTGTAATGGAAGTCTGGAGCACTAACCAGCACATGATGGAAGGAAAATTTGTGTTTCACCCTTGTTATCATTAATGGATAATCTGAACGTGTTTGCAGATTTGAAATTCTGGTTTATGTTGATAGGATTCTTCCTCCTAAGTTGAAATTGATAAGTATTTCCTAAATGTCATGACTTCTGGTTTATGTCTTGTGAATCTAAATGTTGAATTCATTCTGCTTGCAGATTAAACGATGCGGAGAAATGGCTCGCAAGTTGAGACTTTTCAAGGAACAAATGACAAAAGCAGGCATAGTACCTTCCGCAATGCCTGTGACACAAACTCAAGTTGATTTTGATGACTTGGAGGTATGTTTAATGTTGAGTAAACGGCTATTCTCAGATTCTGTCTCCTTAGGCTTAGTTTGATACAAGTGAGAAAATGGGTGAAATATTATTTTTTTTTTTTATTCACTGCTCTGTATTTCTGGGTACAAGATGGCTTGTTACCAGACTAACTGCAGTATCATAGGGCTTATTTTGTTTGCTTGCTGTTTACTTTTTTTAAAAAAAAAGTTTGGAGGCCTTCCATCTCTTGTTCTTTTGAGGGAGTCTCTTTTTGATGGGATAATAATTGAGATAAAACTTTGCCTTTCTGCATAGTGCTGTAGGGCTTACTATTTCTCTTAATGTGCATGACAGATAAAACTCGGTGATCTTGAAGCTGAGTTAATTGAAGTTAATGCAAATAATGAAAAGTTGCAACGTACTTATAATGAATTACTGGAATATATGCTAGTTCTACAGAAGGTATGGCTCTTTTCTTTTTTGCTTATGTGAAATCGATTCTGGAAGTTAGATGATTCTTTCTGTTGAAGTTTGATTCTCGCTCTCTTGCCGCTAGCGAAGAAGAAACTTTATTTGGAAGTTAGATCTTCTTGCTAGCAAAACTTTCGCTTCATTTCCTCTATCTCTGCATTCTTGGTGGAATTGTTTCCAAATAATACCTTGTTATTGAATTGATGCCCATTTTACGGACACATCCATTTTAAGAATTCATCATCGGCTGCTTTGAAAGATTTCCCTCTGTAGACATATGATAGTTGATTGACAGCATAGAAAGGGGTTCTTCCATATCCCAAATTCCACACTAATGACTGCTGTAATTGTTGAATTTCTGAAAGTACATCTGGCAAATTGTAAGTATTACATGTACTTTCATTTTTCTATTATGTTAACTATCAATCTGCTTTATTTCCCAGGGTGGTGAATTTTTCCAATCAGCTCAAAGCAGAGCTACAGCCCAACAGAGGGAAATTGAAGCGCATCAACCTGGCGATGCTTCTCTTGACAGTCCTTTGTTACTAGAGCAGGTATAATTAATTATCTATCAGATTCTCTTTTTATTATCTTGTTATTTTCAATATTAACGCAAAATGTATTTTCTTTCAGGAAATGTTAACAGATCCGTCAAAGCAAGTAAAACTTGGGTTTATCAGTGGTCTTGTTCCGAAAGACAAGTCAATGGCTTTTGAAAGAATCTTGTTTCGTGCTACCAGGGGCAATGTGTTCATTAGACAAGAGCCAATTGATAATCCAGTCACTGACCCAGTGTCAGGAGAAAAGGTTGTCTTCTTGCCACAAATTTTATCAGAACGGTTGCTATGTGATCACCTAATTTTTTTTCCTCAAGAACTATAGATTAGTGTCCATTTATGCTTGTATTTTTCTGTTTACTTACTACCTATCCTAGCATTCATAATTTCATAATGTGGTACCTTTCCTTGAGAATCATTGTCTTGTGCTAACGTATTCTTATTGAATATTCCTTCTGAAACACTTCTTATATCTAATAAAAATATTGACTAATGTCAATTAGAGTGTAGAAGGTGCTTGAATGGAGTAAAAGTATGCAATTAATTTATATCTGTAGCTTCTAACTGAAGGCCTCAGTTGTGGAGTATGCAACTAATTACAGTTGAAACTTCTAACTGAAGGCCTTAGTTGTGGAGTATACTACTTTGGTAGATGAAAGATCTAATCCAAGATGAGACCTATACGATATTCTCAGAGAATTTTGCCTGCTTTATTCACATTAGTATTTTTCTCTATATTCAAGTTTGTTTTACTATTATTATAATATCCATCTTTTTTCTTATCATGGTCGTTACCAGGCATGTAGTATCGGAAGTTAATATCTTTCGGTGTGCCTAATATTAGGAGGTAAATCGGAAGACTGGTTATGTGGATATAATTGTGTGCCAATTTGCTTACTTGAATTACACTATCCATAGGTTGCAAAAAATGTATTCATCATCTTTTACTCTGGGGAGAGAGCAAAAGCCAAGATTTTAAAGATATGCGAAGCTTTTGGAGCAAATCGTTATCCGTTCACTGAAGATATAGGCAAGCAAATGCAGATGATTCTGGAGGTTAGTACTTACTCATCCTTATTTCTTACTACTAGATTCTCTTTTTTAAAATGCTTAAATCAGTTTTAAATCTGATCTTTTGTAAAGCTTTGGAAGTTTCAGCTTTTAAATCTGATCTTTTCTTTTTAGCTGATGGATGTGATTGTCAACATGTTTGTCAAGTAAATATGATCATTTCTAGTGATTCTTACATATACCTTTTACTGTAACTTTTAGTTACTGTAACTTAGCTTCAGTTTCTTAATATTTTTTATTTACCATTTTGTTTTTTTTACTATATAAGGATTTAAGAGATGTTTGCTTGCATCTGATTGCCTTTTGACGGAATGCTATATTTGAAAGTGGCTGGTCCACAGATTACTTATCAATTTACTAGCTGTATGAATTTTTTATTGTGGTAGTGAGGGTAATAAATGTATTTGATTTGTATGTGGCAATGATAGCAAACTCTCAGTGCTAGTTGTATTATTATTTCTTTGAAGTTGCAGTTGCAGGCCAATACACTTATACACCATAATGTTACGGTTCAGCATTTCAGTTACAACTTGACACAGAGAAGGTAGTTTGTCAGATGGCACGAATGTTCTAATGATCGTTTAGTTACGAATAGTATTAAAAATTTAAAATGCATTATTCACTGTTATGATGCTCCTATGGTTCTGCATTTTGCAAATGCATGGTCTTCAATGGTGACTAGTGAACTTGATTAAATTGCTTGTTTCTGGAGTAGTATTAGTCTTTCCATTTACTTATATTCTTTCTTCTTTTGTATGGAACAGTTTTTTTTTCGCTTTTTGAGCCGGACTTGTATAGCAGCTTATATGTCTTATCCTTTAGATTAGTAAGAAACAACTTTGATGTTTAGTTGAACGATCATAAATGTAAGAGTACCTTGTTTTTATTTTAATTTTTAATAATTCTGTTTGTTACCACTGTTGTCCTTTATGAATCAATAGTGTACTAATGGATCAATTCAATCAGGTCTCAGGAAAAATTGCAGAGCTGAAGACTACAATTGATGTTGGATTGCTTCATCGTGACACTATACTCAAAAATATTGCTCATCAGTTTGAACAATGGAATCAATTGGTAACTTTCTACTAGTATTCACATATATTTCTTGGAATGGAATCTCTCGTACTATAACCTCCCTTTTCTTTATAGCTATTTCTGAGTTATTAGTTGAATACTGAAAGTGTACAATCAGCAATACCTCGTGATTAAGCATATTTTATTGTCCCATAGTTCTATTCACAACTGAAGCATGAAAATTTTGTAGGTAAGGGAGGAGAAATCAATATATCACACTTTAAATATGCTAAGCCTTGATGTGACAAAGAAATGTTTAGTTGCTGAGGGTTGGAGCCCTGTTTTTGCAACAACTCAGGTATTTTTTTGGGTCATTTTTTTCATCTTGATGTGGTTTCTGTTTTGGGTTGTAATTGAATTTGAGCTGTTCGTGCAGATTCAAGAAGCATTGCAGAGGGCTACTCGTGATAGCAATTCCCAAGTGGGCTCAATTTTCCAAGTTCTCCATACTAGAGAATCTCCTCCTACGTATTTCAAAACGAACAAATTCACTTCAGCTTTTCAGGAAATTGTTGATGCTTATGGGTTAGTAAATTTACATTAAAAAGGATTGGGATTTTCTAGAAAAATTTTCCAATTAAAATGTACTATTAATTGGCAACGGAATAATCATGAAATTCAGTAATAAATTAGGCTCATATTCTGCTTTCCTCAAGTTGAGGACATGATCATGAAGACATGAATATGTTTCTTTTCTTTTTCTGGCTTATCTGCTACCTTCATGGAGATTTATTACATTGAAACTTTCTTTATCTGATTCCATATAATTTGGGGAGATTGGGAGGCAATGTTTTACTACCTTGACAAACATTGTAGTCTTAATGATGTCTGTTGTTCTTGTATGCGTCCATTGTGAAAAAAAAAAAAGAAAAGGAAAAGGAAAAGAAATATAGCTATCTAATAATTCTCTCTCACTCTTCCCCCCTCCAAAAAAGAAAAGAAAAAAAGAGGAGAGAGAAGAGAAAAAGCACGAGCACAAAACACATAATAATTCCCTCTTACTATTGTGTCCTCTTCTAAAAGAATATTGTGAATATTCTTTTTTTGCTCTTCTCAAAGAATATTCTAAATTTTCTTTTTTTTTAAAAAAAGGATCATGATGTATAGTTGATATTGAGTTTGGACCACATGGAAGTATATCTGCTGTTCTGACTGAATGTCAATTTATTGTGCCTATATGCAGGATCGCTAAGTACCAAGAAGCAAATCCTGGAGTGTTCACTATTGTTACATTTCCTTTCCTCTTTGCGGTCATGTTTGGAGATTGGGGTCATGGCCTTTGCTTATTACTTGGAACATTGTTCCTCATAGTCCGAGAAAAGAAACTATCTTCACAGGTCAGCACTTTAAATGTACACACTCTTCAGGTTTGCGAAAATGTTGACAATACATATACTTTAAAAAAATGGATATATTTTTCATATTTATTTACTGTGTATTAGTGTCATATCAATTGTATTTGGCTTGTTACTTCTAATTGCCAAAATTGTGAGTGATCTTCTTTTTAGGGCATGTGATTTATGGCTATGTTAACATTATCATATTATTCGAGTCAAGCTGTTCAATAAGGAACTACATGCTATCAGTTTTAATTTTGAATATTGTAGTATGACATATTGAGCTTCGGTAGTATTAAGGTTAGTTTTCTTGGTCCTGATGATTTTCTTTTTTTTTCTTTTTTTTGAGAGAGAAAGGTAGCATGCTACCTGCTTCGTTTATTTTTTTTAGAAATAAATTTGGTAATGTGAATCAACTAGGATTCGAACTTGGGATCTCGGGTACCAACCACCAAGCCCTTTACCACTTGCACTAGGGACAGTTGGTGTCCTGATGATTTTCTTAATTACTGAAAAGTTGAACTATATTTTGGCAATGGTTGACTTGGTTTTGTTGTTTGCAGTCTTCATTCTTTCAATGTACTATGCTGCGTTTCTTCCCTATTTTTCTCCATTTTAATTATTTGTTCTATGCTTCGATAGAAGGTTCAAGCTCATTAGAGTAATGTTGTGGTTAACAGAAGCTCGGAGATATCATGGAAATGATGTTTGGTGGACGCTATGTGATTATGATGATGGCACTATTCTCAATTTACACTGGATTAATCTATAATGAGTTCTTTTCTGTCCCATTTGAACTCTTCGGTAAATCGGCCTATGCATGCCGTGATCCGTCATGTAGGTAATGTGAAATTTCACGCGGAAGTGGGGTTAATGCACGGATGTCCATGTACTAATATCTGAAACTTTGAAGTCATCCCTAAATTTTTTATATTCTGCAATTCTATCCTTGGCGGAAAAAATTCTGACCGCATTGGAATTTTCCTGTGAAATGACAATTTTGCTTGTTTCGAGTACTGGAAGAGTCATTGTATTGAAGAATTAATATGGTCATGTTACTGGAAAAGCTTTTCATTTTGTGGTCAAAATTGCAATTTATGAGAAAGTTGAGGGACTAAATCTTGAGAATGAAAAGTTCAGGCACTAAATCTCATTATAGTGATGTCTATACATTTTACCTTGAACAGTGCTGTCATCTGTTTTAATACGTTGTTCTCATATATTTCTTCTCGCCTTGGTTTTCATTCAGTGATGCTACTACTGTGGGCTTGATTAAGGTGAGGCGTACCTACCCATTCGGGGTGGATCCTGAGTGGCATGGCAGCCGAAGCGAGCTCCCTTTCCTCAACTCATTGAAGATGAAGATGTCCATCCTTATTGGGGTTGCACAAATGAATCTCGGTATTATTTTAAGTTATTTTAATGCGACGTTCTTCAGGAACGGTCTCAACATCTGGTAATTACATCTTTGCGCCTGGTTTTTTCAGTTTACATGCAGAATTACAGTTTTGATGATTAGTGCTTTATCATAGTAGTTGGATGCATAACCATGTTGCAGCTTATAACGATCGTAATGCTTCTGAGATGATCACATACTTGTTGAGCAAGAATACACATTTATTGTGCTAATGGAAACCATTTCCCCGAAACCATTTCCCCCTATGATAAAAATAGCTCACTGCATTAGTACTATTTCTTATGATTATAAATTTATCTGGAAATTGTTTTGGCCAATATTAATTGCAGGTACCAGTTTATTCCTCAGTTGATCTTCTTGAATAGCCTCTTTGGTTATTTGTCTCTCCTCATCATTGTAAAATGGTGCACCGGCTCACAATCTGATTTGTATCATGTGATGATATATATGTTCCTCAGTCCAACTGATGAGCTTGGTGAGAACCAGCTATTTCCTGGCCAGAAAACACTGCAGGTTTGTTCACAAAGGCACAATTAATTCATCTTTATTAATCTGGAAATATTTTTGCATATTTCCCTGCAAAATACTCTATTTACAAATATATTTTTGTAAAACCTGAATATTCATATATGCGCTTCAGAAACTTTATGTTTATAAATATACGCTAGTAATGGACCCTCTATCAAAAGATTTTTCATTACAAACCAACTTCCTTGAATTGGATGACTCCCCAACTTAAGGTTATTTTGTAAAAGAAACTGCCCTTCGAGGGTTATTTTCTCTTTAAAATGGATGTTTTTGCAGGGAATATATGCACCCCCCATTTATCCATCTGCGCAGCTAACATGATTTATTATCATTTTGGTAGCTTGTTTTACTTGTACTCGCCCTTATTTCTGTGCCATGGATGTTATTCCCAAAGCCGTTGCTCTTGAAGAAGCAGCACCAAGAAGTATGTATTCATCGTGATGACCCTTCTCGCTCTTTAGGATTAGGGTGTTACATTGTACTTATCATGATGTTTATGATTGTTTGCCTGCATTAGAGACACCAAGGCCAAACATACACTGCGCTTCAGAGCACGGAGGAATCACTCGAGGTGGATCACAGTCATGATTCCAACGGCCATGAGGAGTTTGAGTTTAGCGAAGTTTTCGTGCACCAGATGATCCACACAATTGAGTTTGTTCTTGGTGCTGTCTCTAATACTGCTTCATATCTTCGTCTGTGGGCGCTCAGGTATGCTCCATTTCTGTCGACATTACTAGTATTAGAAATTCTCCCACATCGACTTTCATTTTTCTTCTAAGCTGATTAGAAAAGGTTTGTTCTTGTTGGTTTTGTTCTGGTTGCTTGCTTCTCACTTTCGTGGTACTTACAGCAGCTGTCCTTAATGTTTTAGTGTAGTTTCAGTTTCAGCCCCGACCTTTCACTTGTTCTGATTAGGTTCCTAATCTTTGCAAAAAAAGAAAAATCCCCTGCAATCTTAGCCATGATGGTTTAATTCTCCCATGGACAAACGTAAGCCAAATATCATCAGCAACTGCCGCAAATGACTTCTGGACTTACTGGGTTTACTTTGACAAATTATAATTTGCCTAGGAATTTAATACGAAGGGATTAGGAAGGCAACTATTGAAACGTCAGATGCTTTGGACCCCTGCTGCAATTTGACCCAATTTTGAGCTTTAACCTACGTGTTTACTAACTATCAATCGTTCTTTAATATTTGCAGTCTTGCCCATTCGGAGCTTTCTGCTGTGTTCTACGAGAAAGTCCTGCTCCTTGCGTGGGGGTGAGTCTTCTATATTATCCTTTGTATTCTTTTCTTGCTGTTGAGGTGTATTCTATTTTATTTTACCTTTTTTTTTTTTTTGCTTGTTAATGGCCACTTCCTGTTCCTTAGGTACAATAATGTAATCATTCTCATAGTCGGCATAATTGTGTTCGTCGCTGCCACTGTCGGCGTCTTACTTGTAATGGAAACATTGAGCGCCTTTCTACATGCTCTGAGGCTTCATTGGGTGGAGTTCCAGAACAAGTTCTACGAGGGCGACGGTTACAAGTTCGCACCGTTTTCCTTTGTATTGGTTGGCGAGGAAGACGAGTGAACCAAAGTAATCTCAGATATCATTTGAGAAAATAAGTGTGAGATTTTGGACTATATTTAGCTCCCTTTGTAATTTATTCTTCTATTGAAGGGAGTTCTACAATTCTGCTTCACTGTAACAAAAGGCTATGTGAGGGTGGATTAGTATCGTATTATCCGCAGGGTTATCCGGTTCCACCCTGGTATAATATTTATTTTGACATTCTGGGGCCTCGGAGAGCGCAATGAGGCTAGAGCGGGGTAATAAAATATTTCATCGCATCTGATGACGGTACATTGCTTGTAATAAGTGTTTGTTTATTTAAAATTTTTTGGTACACTCAGTTTTTGTAATTTTTTGTTTGTTTCATTTTTTTGCAGTTATTATTTTCGTGACAGTCTATGCATTTTGAGTCAGGTACAACTTTGTTGAACATAAATAATTACTTCTTGGGCCAGTCTATGCATTGTGGCTCATGTGGAATTCTTATTGCCTTGTGTCGGTGATGCTGATGCTTATTTTTGTAGCTGTTATTTCAAAAGAAAATGACATCAGTTAACTGCATCCATCTGTAACGAATTCGTAAGTTTCCGTAAACCCAAATTTCCTGTAGGTGTTAGTTTTGGACTCCCTCAATTGTCATCTGCTTGAATGGAAAAACTATTTGGAAGTTCATTCTGTTTTATATAATCCCATTCTATTTTCCGTTCTCATCTTTCTCATCGTGAAGTACTGTTTTTTAGAACCTGTGTTGCCATCAAAAATGTTATTCTATTTGACCGCTGTACAACACAGGCTTCTTAAAAAGAGAAGGAAAGTAAATTCGGACATACAAGTAGACTTAAATCCTGCGATAGTAGAGTGGGTCCGATGCGAAGTCCACACTAATATCCAATCTCTAGTGTAAATCATATACAATAACCATTCGAAATCTTCCTTCAAAACTGGATAAATAGATCTTCTGACGGGAAATATAACATAATGCAGAAAAGTTGGCAGTTCCAAAAAAAAGCATATACAAGCACATCAACCGAACAATTCACTTTTGCGATGTTGCACACAAAGAACCAAAGAACAGTTTTTTTTTTCAAAAAAAAAGAGAAAAAAAAAGAAGAAAAACTAGCTCCAATATAACATTATTAGTACACTTCGCGTGTGCCACACCACGTACATCATAAGCAAAAGGAACTAATGCATTAATAAACTTAACAGCCAACAACAATAGTTACAAACAGTTTGCATCAGCGCTCATCGCCTTGACCAGCCGGCGTGGCCGTGCCGCCATTCTTCTTCGAGCTACTAAACTGGCCGGTCACGCTCTTCCCCATGAACCTCCCGGCTTTGCTCAGACCACTGCTCATGGCCCCAAACCCACTTCCAACCAGCCCGGCCCCAGCCCCAAGGCCCGAGCCCACCAGCCCGGCCCCAGCCCCCAGGCCTGTGCCAACAAGCCCCACCCCTGACCCGACCAATGATGCGGCGCCGCCAAGCGCGTCCTTCGTGCTCCCGATAAGCCCGGCCTCCTTCAACTTCTTCCTCTCCTCTATGGCCCTCTTCTCTAGTTCAAGAGCCTCCAGCTGTTCTTCCTTCGTGAATGGATGATATAACACCTGCAATTCTCACAAGTAATTCGCCAGAATTAGAAATTGATAAAGAGGTGCAAGCAAAGATACCATTGCTGTGAAAAAGTATAACGTTTTTGTGAAAAAGTATACGGTCAGTTCAATTTCTGAAGGATGCTATTACTTTTTATTATTGTTTCCAAATAAAGACAGCAAACAGCGTGTTAGAATCGCAACAAAACTGAGACGTTTAGATAGAAAATAACCTTTATGGTGAGTGTCCCTCTGTCCTTCTTATCTTTAACCTTCAAGGTATCGAGAGATGATAGCAACCTCAGCTCAATTTCCTTGGAAGTCTCTGGTTCCAAATCAATCAAGGATAATTTGGCTATACCCAACCTCTTATCTTGTTGAAGTTGATCTTCATCAAAAACCTGGAGAGAGAGGAATCGTAATAATTTAATTTCACTAAACACCATACAGAAAACTTCCATTTGAATGCTTGATAACCGAGTAAAAGATCGATAGTAAATAAATGTTATTTGGGAATCTCCCATGCTGTTTTACTAGTTAAATGCCATAGAGTGCTAGGGATGGGCTAAATGTTTGCACAATTTAAGAACCAAACCTAATTTTTCGGCCGTGATTAAATGTCCACTTTTTGGCTCAACTTTTTGGGCATCTTAAGCTTTTCCAATCAGTTACCTACTCCAGCCCAAACAACGAAAGGACATGAACCTAAAACATCCAACTATATATCTTTTTACATATTATATCACTGAGTCGGTACATTGGTGCAGCTCACAATGTAAAATAAATCCAAAAAAATGGTGTGTGTTAGGGAAGGTGAACTATCTTTTTTCAAGCTGCCGAATTGTTAAATAAAATGACAAAGGAAGTGACAATTCTTTTTCGGACTTGACAACATACTTGGAAGCAGCTGCCCCTTGTTTTCTGTTTCTCCCTTTCCAGGAAGCAATAGTTGTAGCCTTCACTCACAACCATATCTATGGTCCTCCGAATGTTAATTTAAAGCTTAACTTCAAGATTCATTCTTTTGTGGCAAGGTTAACTAGACCTTACAGTTGGCTGTTCACCTCAACCAACTAATCAGAATTCCCAAGAAAAAATGGATTAAAAGAATAGAGAGTATGCACTAATGCACATATTAGATCGGTTGGACGGTAGAAACTAGGAAGACCTGGTAAGCTACTATTCATCTAGCCTTAACTGTGCAACTAAGAAGAAACTGTCTAGATGACTCCAGACAATATAGAACGCATGATTGCTGATTTAACAAGGGTGCAGCAAACTAATTTTATCTAAACAGACAAGAAAAAAAAAAAAAAAGAAGACCAAACAGTGAGCAAAGTGACAATTGCAGGCCTAGAAAAGGTTATAGTAAAAGCAATATACCCCACGTCCTATCTGAATGTAGCGAAAAAAATTAGCACAGAGAATCTGAAGTGAATCTAATAGAGGAAGAAAGGAGGATAAAGCAATGCCAATCAGTAACATAATAATAAACTAGACTGTACCTCAAAGGTGACATATTGAGTTTCCTTGTCTTCAGCAATGAGCTCAAACGACTCGTTCCATTCAGGATCGAGATTGTCATTGATAACTCTAGTTTTGACTTTGAACATGGGTCGTACATACAAAATCACGTATGGATCAGATTTACCAATCAGTTCCATGTTTTTCAGGGAATTCGCTTTTACTACTGTCACAGAAAACCTGCCCTGCGGTTTAAGCTCCAGCTCACTGCAAGAGAGAATGAAAAGACACAAGTATAATTACTATGAAAATTGTTATAATTTAGTTGGTTAATATGAAGACTACAGCACCACAAACTGAGGAACATAAAGATGATGTCTCTAATAGTAAAGTTAACATTGATGCTAACAATCTATCAGAAGACACGTAAAAGGAACTGGAGTAACTAAATGTTTTCAGCAAATTAATGGAAAAAGAGAATTTTTGTTGGTTGTGGAGAATAGTTAAATAGTTAGACTATTTGAGAGGCAAGAGCTTAAAATTTTCTATACAAGTGGGTCTTGATAGCAAAGGGACTAAGCAAAGGATGAGACACAAGAGTGCATTATTAAATTCTATGGTTGATTAAACGATCGCCAAAGGCATAGCTATGTACAATATGAATTAGAATGGCACTTTAACTGTTAGAACAATAAAGCTTACCTTATATCCACATCTACTCCACCCAGTGGAACAACAATTCTATGGGGCCACTGGAGCATGTCAGAAACAATTGAAGTCACTGTATCCTGCATAATAGAGGCAGAAACATTTGAGTTTCATTGTGAAGTTTTGAGCAAAATGTATGGAAAGTACCTGTACAATCGTCACATTATTGTTTAGTCCCTGTACTTTTCATTGAAACACTTTAGAATCGTCACATTATTGTTTAGTCCCTGTACTTTTCATTGAAAAACCTTAGTTCCTGAACTTTCTCATTTAATGCATATTCATCCCTAGATGCTATAAAACTCTGAGAATACATCTCTTTTTCTTAAAAAAAGATATCCTATATTCATGTTTCAATACACTTCAACAAGGAAATCATTTTTCAAGAGTTAAAATGGTTATTTCAGAGGAAACAATTAGCTTATTCTTGATACTCAGGGATGAAAGTGTACAATTAGCTGAAGGTTTTCAAATGAAATGTTCAGGGGCTAATTTACAATATCAGGATAATACAGAGAATTTCCATGCATTTTCTCTAACAATTTTTGCAAGAATTTAAGTATTTAACCATTACTCCATTAAGTGAGCAAATGAAAAAAAATTAAAATGAACTCACATCAATCATGTCTGAAAGCCCAGGAACAGCAGTCAAGCTTCCTCCTACGGCCTTCAGTGTGTAATCAATTCTAGGTTTCGGCTGAGACATACAAAAGAGTACACATGTCATTATACTAATGATGAGATTGGAAAAGTTCGATTAATCAATCAATATCTGAACAAGTCCAATAATATTGGCACAAATACAATGATAAGTAATAAAATTGATGCAGAAAACCTGCTTGATGACCCTTTAAAGGTATAAATTTTGCAAGCACAAAACAGAAAATAGGCATACCTCTGCAAGAAGAGCAACCACAACAGCTGAAATGCATGGAATCTCTTCAGAAAGTTGAAATACAATACGAATGACGGTAAAAACCTGAAGATCTTTTAGCTGCAAGGGGAGCAAGAAAACAAAGGGATCCCATTTCAACCAAAAAAGATACATGGCAATGAGAAATTTCTTTCACTTCAAGTAAATATACACTATTCAAGAGAAAAGGCAAAACCCCCAAAAAAAAAATAATAAAATCCAAGTACACTCTCGTTTATATGATTTGCTTTTATAAGATCTTAAGGGTTTCTAAACAAAACCTGAATGGGCAGTGAAGCAACAAGTGCTTCAACTGCAAGAATTATGCTTGGGTCTCCACCCCAGCGGAAGTCGATATCCATTGTAATTTGACCCTTTTTAAGGCTTTGAACACGAATCCCTTCATACAAGAAGTAAAAAACCACCAGTGAATAGTTATAAATTGAATATTCCAACATTAGTAGAAAAGAAAACATAAAAGGTAGAAAATGGCATCACTTTCCACACTCAAATCCACTAGGGAAAATCACTGAAGGACACTGGCAACTTAAGAATAAAGTAAGAAAAGGATATTGCATATATTCTAACAGATAGCATATCAAAGGCCAAACGAGCATCAAATTCTATAGGTAGATCTACTAATTTTCATCTTCATTTCTCATTATTTCATAGCCAGAATATTTTGTTGCATCACTTGAAATTTTGGCATGATCATTATTACGTTACAATGTCTTTAAGAAAATTTAGAAGCCCTTCAAAGTTCCAAATGTTTCTTTCTTATTATGTGCTTGTAATCTGTTATTGCTCCTAAAGTTCTATAATATCTATACTTTAGTCATATCTTTGAAGAAAGGCATATGGAAAGCTCTGGGATACCATTTTTGGCTTTTGGAGCATTTTGTATTAGTTTTTCTATCACAAAATGCAGAAAGAAAGACATATGCTGTGAAACAACAGTAAAAATAGAAAATAATAATTTCCAATGAACTAAACCTAAACCTAACTAACAAAGTCAAAGATGATATTCCCAAACAATCTTGTCTGAACAAGCTCTAATGATAAGTTAACAAACAAGCATACCCATGTTTTAGGAAATGGTGTATCTCTTATATATAAAAGGTTAAGACTATATAGGTAGCGTCAAAATCCTCTGCAATAACAGTACTTTCTCAAAATCTGCACAGCACTTGTATACTGCAGGTTATGATGCATAATCTAGGCTATACGTATGGTCGTAACAAAAGAACATAAAATAAAGTTAAAAAAATATACAAGACTTACCTGAACTATACCTTATTTTTTAAATGGTTATATGAACTATAAAACTTCTGATTTTTACTACCTAACCTTTCAGTTCTATTGATTTCAAAAAAATCTATTTTGTCCGACTATATTTGCTTCTGACAAAATGGATATGGATTATTTCGTCAACTATCAGGATATGCTGTTAAGTAACAGTATATTTCATCAAATGAAAACCATCTGCACCATTAAAGTCTCACAGGGAGGTAGTTAAATCAAATATCCTGAATGATTAGGTAGAAAAAATCGACATTTTTTGAAGTTCAGATACCGATGTAGAATAAGATGCAGTACGGATAAGGATTGTACATCTTTACCATAAGAGTCACCCAACTTATGAAAAAGGGAGATTCCCAAATTTCAGACTGATCACCAGCATACCTCAAACAACAATTAATCTAGAGTGTCAAATATTAATTTTTAAAACATAACAATGTAGATATTTGGTATTGGTACATGGTTTAACTACAAACCTTCAATCTTTGGTGCCACATTTCCAAGAAAAAATTTACTGAACTTAAGTGATGATATTCCTGCAGGGCGATAATCATCAAGTAGTGGTTCAACGGAATCTCTCACGACCGCTGTTGCTGCCTAATATCAGGTATAAAGTGAGATTAGCATGGAGGCGGAGTAGAAAGAATCAAAACTAGGCTTTTATCCGCCAAATAAATGACAGATTGTACTTGTGTTTTTGCAATGAAAGTAAATTATGGATGAGTGCATGTGCATAAAAATGATCAATTTTTTGAATTAAATGGCAACCAGGTTAACATATCTAACACAAGAAATGAATTAGAAAAACGCAAGCTTTCACCAGAGAAAAAAAACATTAACAGAAAGTCTTACAAATCAAAATTAAAATAGGAATAAACCAGAGCAAGAAACCACTGAGTGATTCACAAGTTGCTACAGATGTTCAAAAGCAGAATTAACGTGTATCTTACTTCTGCTATAAAAGGCCAAAGTTTACTCAATTGTTTGTTCAGCCATTTCACCTACATGGAACAAAAAGGAAGAAAAAAGAAACATAAGTCCAAACCACTGAAGAAATAATGTCCAGAAAAATATGTGAATGACCCCCAAAAGAAGAAGCTGACTTCAATGAGCTGAGCAACCAATTTGGTAAATTAAATCAAGTTACAGATAACCTGTTCAAATGCAGGAAAAGATATCCATTCAGGAAAATTGTCGCCACAGAGTTTCTTTAAATCATCTCTACTTAGAGACCCAAGAAGTTTGATATCTACAGCCTGTAAAATAGAAAATATAAGATTCAAAATTTAAGAAATTTTTAACTGTAAGTTGCAAAATATTTCTTTATTCATAAACACATACATTACAATCTCAAGATTGGCAATCAAAGAAGCTAGAGACAGGTCCAAAGTCCAAGCACACAAACAAATCAAAAACAACAAAAACAAATTAACACAATTGGAGGCGACTAGTATACAACATTTACATAATGTAGTAAAATGGTTGAGTATTAACTAAGAATTACAGGTCAAATTTAGATGGATAAGGTTTTGATGTCTCTGTTTCATGAAGTGTAAGTATTGTGATAATTCAAAAGCAGAAAATAAGGGCACAACTGATCTATTATTTCCAATTATAAGCCATTTACCAACAAGAAAAAGAGAATGCTAAAAAGTTGACATATAATGAAAAGTAATTTCCCCTTGTGTTTGATCTGCAATGAACCGTCAGACCATTTTGATCTAAATTTGTCAACCTATTAACTTAGCAGTAATAATACTTCTATACTAAGATATGCTTTATTGTACATAAATACTCACAGCCAAAATACAGTACACAAAAAAAAAAAAGTAAAAAAACTAAAATAAGTGTTGGTACTATTGATCATCGTCCAATCGATGCATTGCTAATTCATCATAAACAAGCCAAGAAATGAGATTTTTAGAACTATCTAATTCTGCAACCATCACAATTAGCAAGATATAACATCAAAACAATTCACCAATTGCATTAGCAATCTATAGTTTGATCAACTCTCCAATTAACCCCTGCAATTGAAAAGAAAAAGGAAAAAAAATCTTCTCCATTGCCATTCAGATAAACTAACCGACCCTTCCTCATAATCTCATAACAAGAATCTTCAAGAAACAAATAGAAACCCACTAGTTTTCTTGTCAAACAACAAAACATTTCCCATGAACATACAAATCGTAAAGAACAAATTAACAGATAAACCAAAGAAATCGAGCACACACCTTCGCGACGCGTTTGGTGCTCCGATGCCTCATCATGCGGCTCCACCCGGCCATGAGAGCGATTCCCACCAACGTTCCCATCACTATCCCCGAGATCAACCCCATCTCTACCTCTCCACACCCTAACCCTAATCCGAACCCTATCCACCACCTCTCCGACACCAAGAACCAACCAAATTCGTTTCTTCTTCTTTCACCACAATCCCCTCTGCTCCCGACTCCTTATTTTCCTGCAACTAACCCAAATTCCCAAAATTCGCACGGATCCGACCAATTCGAACACTCCGAAGAAACCCTAGAGATCAAAACATGGCCATGGATAAGGGAGAGATAGATGGCGATCGAAGTATAGAGAGAGAGAGAGAGAGAGAGAGAGAGAGAGAGAGGAGAATGCGAAGAGGAGGGGGGGGGGAGGTGAGAATAAGGGAAAAGTGGAGTGGCATTTGCGTAAAATGCGAAACAGTTATTTGCATTAATTTAATAGGAGGGGTTAGGATTATAATAATTATAGTTAATTAATTAATTAATTATAATAATGAGATTATGCCCGTTATATCATGTAGTTATTATTATTATATTATAATTACTTCTCTCTCCCCAAACGGAAACGTGTGGCCATGCGGAGTTAAAACGACATAATATATATAAATATATATATTTGAGAAAACTTTAAATATCACCCATATGGTTTTGTACTTTCTCACTTTAGTACTATGTGATTTAAAGCATATAAATTTAGTATACTGTGATTTTATTTTTTTTTATTATCTATTTCACTAATATTTTGTTAAATTATATATAAAAAACTTCAAATACCCACTTTGGTTAATCGAATATTCATTTTAGTACCTTTTAGTTTTAACTTTGTCGCTGATTTAACGAAAAAAAATAATAAAATAAATAATAAAAAGAGAAAAATAAAACCATAAGGTACTAACTAATTGATACACTTTAAATCATAGGGTATTAAAATAAAAAAATGCAAAACTATACAGGTGGTATTTGAAGTTTACCCTATATTTTTTTTTGGGCGCTTATAACTCTTTATATATTGAAAATTTTATTATTAAATTAGTTTCTTCATTATTTACTATGTGATTAGTGTGTGTGTATATATATTTACATAAACAATTCATTAGTTTTGCGATTTTACAAAAATGTGCCATTATTTTGATTTTTACAGATTTCGGCCAAATTTTTAATAAACAAGCCAAAATACCCTTATTCCTTTTTCTCTTTTTTTTTTTCTTTTTTTCTCTCCGACCCTCATCGCCTCCTCCACCGATCACCGCCTCCGCGGCTCTAGGCGATAGTAACGAGAATGGCGGCACCTCCTCTCCCTTCGTCTCCGCCTTCATTGGCGCCGAAGAAGGAGAATAAGAACTTGAAGTGGGCCCGGATGAGGGCGGAGCGGACGGAGGCGATAAGATCGTTGTCGAGGAGATGCTCGCCGCTCATGAGGGTGAAGAAAAAAGACGCGCCCATCGACAAGGAGTGAATAAAGATGCAAAGAATAAAATAAAATAAGAATCAAAAATAAAAAATTGAAGAAAAGATTTTTTTTTCTCTTTGAAATATCATTATATATCGTTATGCTATCGAAAAGTCTAAGAATTAGAGCAAACGAAAAAAAAAAAAATGAAGACTGCATCATTAAAATAAAATTGCACTATTTAATATGAATGTTGTACTTTTTGAGATGAAAATTATATTTTTTTAAATAAAAAATTGCACTCTTTTGATAAAAATTAAATTATTTTAAAAAAATTGCACACTTCTCCGATCCTTATCTCCTCGTCTTCTTCTTCTTCTTCTTCTTTCTTTCTGTTGACCCCCTCTAACTCTCATCCTTACTAAAGCGAGTCTCTCTATCCCGCGCGTCGTGGCGCATAGAGTTTGTTATAATATGATGTTTAAAATGAGCTTCGTTTTCTTTTTTCTTTTTATCTAAGAGATAGATAGCATGCTACCCGTTTCGTTTATTTCATTTAGAAATAAACTTAGCTAGAAATGTGAATCAATTAGGATTCGAATTTGGGTCTCGGGTACCAACCACCAAGCCCTTTGCCACTTGCTATAGGGACGGTCGGTATTTAAAATGAGCTTCTGAACTACTGTTTTTGCTACAACTAAAGTCATTAAAAAAAATTGGGAAAACTTCAAAAACCCCCCCTGTGGTTTCATGCATTCTCACTTTAGTACCCTGTGATTTAAAACGTATCAATTTGCCCCCCTGTGGTTTCGTTTTTATCTTTTCAGAAGCTTTTTCGTTAATATTTCGTTAAATTATATACAAAAAACTTCAGATAACCATCTATGTTTATCGAATATTCACTTTAGTATCCTTTAATTTTAATTTTGTTACTGATTTAAGAAAAAAAAAATAATAAAATTGATAACAAAAAGAGAAAAATGAAACCACAGGGGGCAAATTGATACGTTTTAAACCACAGGGTATGAAAGTGAGAATGCATGAAACCACAGGGGGGGTTTTTGAAGTTTTCCCAAAAAAATTTAACAAAAATATTCTTAACATTTCTTCAAACAACTTTACTTAGTAGGTAATGTTATTGCGAAAACTCCCACCAAATCAATTGGTTTAACCCTTCAATCCTGCATTAACTAGAGTCTTTTTTACTTTTGTAATTAATTCTGAAAATCTGCTTTCCAACTTTGTTACCTAAAAAATAAAAATTCATGGGTACCACTAGTTGTTACAGGGCCAAAACAATAAATTTATAAAATGAACTCATTCTGTTCCTATTAAAACAAGTGTTACTAATTAATACTAGGTGCCTATGCATAAAAAAAATTGGCTTTAGAGAAGAGCACATTAACAAATTACTCCATAAAATTCTATAAAAAGTCTAAAATTACAATATGATTATTTAGAGATTTTATTTGAAGCGTGATGTATAGTTAAGATGGAGTCTTCATGGAAAAATTTGTGAGTGTGTTTTTTGCTGGAGTTGAGCGGTATATATTCATATTACATTATGTGAAACACTGATTATTATTTAAATATTAAGCTTTCAAAGAATAGTGTTTTAAAAATTTATATTTAACACAGTGTCTCATATTTGGGTTTAAAATTTTTTGATAGGCCCAAAACATGAATTTAAACTAAACGATAGAAATTAAATAAAGTCATAAGGCTGATGAAACTCAAACTCATGACATTATGCTATAATATTATATTAAATAATGTGAAACAACATTATTCTCAAAAATTTAAACTATCAAAAAGTAGTATTTTTAATATGTATATTTAATAATTCAGAAAACACCTAAAAAAGAGCTTTTTTGCATTTGACCCTTCAAAAAAAATATTTTCTCAAATAACCTCATCAAATTTATAATTACAATTTTGGCCCTATCCCCGTCACGCAAGCGTCACATAAGTATCGTTTGAGTAAGGATAGAGGTGCTGAAATAAGTTGAACATGATAATTCATTCACCGTGAGTTAAACATGGTGAATGATTCACCGTATCTAAGAAAAATATATGTATTGCAAAAAAATATAAATATTGAATATGGAGAATATAAGTATGAAACACGGTGAATTATTCACCGTGTTTGAACACGGTGAATGGTTCACCATATTCAACTTAACGCTCCTTTTCAGCCAGCTTGTGTGGCTCTGATGTGGTGTCTGCGTGGCGAAAATAGATTTTTTTTTTTTTTTGAGAAATAGATAGCACGTTATCCACTTCGTTTATTTGCTTTAGAAATAAACTTAGCTTGAAATGTGAATCAATTAGGATTCGAACTTGGGACCTCAGATACGAACCACCAAGCCCTTTGCCACGTGCTCTAAGGACGGTCGGTAGATAGAACCAAAATTATAATTATAAATTTGATGGAACTATTTATGCGTTCAGATTTGTTCATTTGTAAAGATAGTTATTATTGTCTCTCATCTGCCACCCACCTCTCAATTTCTCATCAAGTGAAAAGTGTGATTTTGAGAATGCTTCCAACAAAACCCAATCTACCACTCTATCCACATATTTATGTCACTATTCACTTACATGGATTCAATCCAAAAACAATAATTGTGGATGCTCTTATGAGAGTCGGCAACGGCTTAGCTTATTTCCAATAGAAGTCGTCCACGATAACGAAAGATATTTTTCTCACGTGGAAGGGGACGTAATTCCCAAGTGTCCCTCAGCTCCATGCCCCACTTGTTTTTAATTTATTAATTAATTGACACCTTTTTATTTTCTATTTTTTACTTAAATTATTATAATCTATCTATACTTTTTATTTTCTATTTTTTACTTAAATTATTCACTCATATAATTTTCTCTTCCTTTTTATTTTCTGATGCTTCGTCTTTCCCATACCATTTCTATCTAATACTTTGTCTTCCTATTAGCCCACTTTCTAATTAATCTGTTCATATGATTTATTATCATATAAACAAATTAATTGCACAAAAAATAAAATAAAATATCTTCATACTTTTTTTTATACTATTTGTATTTATTGATATCTTACGATAAGTCAAAAAATTTTAAAATTTTTTATTTTATCAATTCTTTATTTTTTATAGTACTAGTCCGTTGCAATGTATGAATAACTTCACTAGATAAAATTAGTAGTTAGTTTTCGAGCTAGAATTTTCAAATATAGCTACTACTTTTACGTTGTCGAATTCTTAGTTAGTATTTAAAATTACAATCAATGGACTAATCAAATAATTATTAGTATCGCAATTGGAAAAAAAGAAAAAAAAATAAAACACGCTAAAAAAATAAAATTTAAGTTAAAAGAGTAATTTAGAAAGGTCTTATATTGAGGTATTTTCCCCCACAATTTTATTTTTTATTTTTTAATATTCGTTGGTACGTCAGATATTCGTTGCCGACATCTAAATTAGTGGTGGAGAGACCCGCCATTTTTTTGTACGGTGACAGTTGGGCCGTTAACAAAAGGCCTAAAAAAAAAAAAAAAAAGTGATGCACCCCCAAACTGTACCCTGAGTATTAGTTTACTGTATCGCACTTGCACCGTATCAGTAATAACAAACCAGTTATATCTTTTCTTTTAGAAAAAAGTACAATAAATTTTTTTTAATTATGATGTGATGGATTAATATAAAAGAATTTATTTGATTGGTTGGGAACGCTATGTCACCAATATAACTGACGCATTCTAAAATTTTTCCTGTTTTAGATCCTACAAATAGTAGTAACATCACCGCTCATGGAGAACATCTATGATTTGTTTCGTTTATCTATTTTAGATTTTAAAATTAAAGTAAAATTTGCTGGTTTTCATCACGCTGCTGTTTATTTTATAGAATTCAAAAACCGTCCGCACTACAACAGAATTAGGTTATAGCGACACATGTTTGGGACACTTTTGTGTAAGTGTCGCATTTATGCCAAAATTTTTAAAAAAATCTACTAATGTCTAAATATAAAGCCTAATCCAACAAAAAATAATAAGGTTATTCTACTCAACCCACCCCACCAAGCCCATTCGGCCCGATTACAAACAGATTATCATCTCCCATTCTCCCCAAAAATCAATTATCATCTCCCCTTCTCTCCTAACTCAATCCACTGAAATTCTAGACGAAGAGCCCTTCCCCCTTCTCATCCTCCGCCACCGCAGCCAACGAGGTAGAGTTCCGACGGTTGCGAAATGCTTAAATAAATGTTAGTAAATTAGCAGCACTCTTTTTAGATTATACCAACACTCTTTAACTGTCACTATATACCTAGCGACCCCACATATAACAACACTTTTTAAAAGTGTCGGTAATTTAGCCAGCAGCACTTTTTTTGATCTGTACCGACATTTAAAAATGTCGCTATAGACCGTTTTTATTGTAGTGCCCGATATATCCAACTTTGAATCAGTCACTCTAAATTATTTCTCACAAATACCTTCCTTACTCTCCCTCCCTTACTCTTCTCTCTCTTAATCAAAACCCTTTCCCAAATCTAGGCGTTTCGATAGAATAATTTGTTATTTTATTTTTCATTCAATTTCAATCTAATTTAATTTTTTTATTTTTAGTCTAATCATAAAGCTGTACCTGCAGTAAAGCTTTAACGCTAAGAGGCTTTATTAACTTTTCGAATGATCTATAAGGAGACTCCATTTGGCAAATTTGTTAGTTAACAAAGATATTGCGAAATTGCAATAATGTGTCTCTATCTTTACATATTTTTTCGCCTTGAACTCCCAACCTTTTTTTTTAAAAAAAATCTCAAATAGAATTTCTTATCAGAATCAAGTTCGAATTCCATGAAAACAATTGTCACCATGAATGATCTATTTATTAGTACTAGCAACTTGCCGAACCAAAATTACTGGACTAAAATATTTAAATTTAAGTTAATCTTAGAATAATAGTGCTTCGTCCTTGTATATATACAAATACGATTCCAACAAGTCCGATAACTGGTGTAACTAACCCCAAAACTTTTAACCTGACCCAACTAAAGCCTAGTTTGGTAATACGGTGAACAAAATATTATTTTTTATATTTTAGAATGCCGCTAAATTTTAAAAATATTTTTAACTTTTTCGTCTCTGAAAAAGTATACAATTGCATGCTACTATTCTTACAGTTGCAATCACAAATTTATAATATAAAAAATTTGAAAATATTTTTTTTTTATTTTTTTTTTGGACATTTTATAGTATAAAATTAAAGCTTTTGAAGGACAAGAGTGTAAGCACTTTTTTTTTTGGGGGGTCGTTCCTAATTTAAATATGGTGGTCAAAGCCACTATATTATCAAACTAGGCCTAAATGGGCCGCAATCATGAGCCAAAACTTAGTTTGGACCGAGCCCAATTGGTCGGCCCCGGCCCGTTTCGATTCGCCTCGTTTGCAGTGACTCGTTCGACTCGATATTAGGGTTTAAGGAGGTTTTTTCCCTCTCCGTCGTCGTCGTCGTCCTCCTCCTCCTCTTCCGCTCTCCCATTTCACCTCCCTCGTGCTCCTGTAGGAACCCTAGCTGGGCGAAAATGGCGACTCTCTCCCGCTACGCCGCGAGGTCCGCTGCCGCGGCGCTCCGCTCTGCAACCCTACTCCCGAAGCCCTCGTGCTCCTCCGGCGTGAGATCTCCTCTGATCCGTAGGTGAGGCCACGGCGCGGCGATTCTAAGTTGTAAAACCCTAGATTTTAGCTTGTGATCGATCTTGGGATTCTAATATAGTAGCATGCGTCTCTGTTTCAGATCAATGGCGGCGGCGGCGGCGTTGGGGAGCGTGGAGTCGCTGATGCCGCTCCACAGCGCCGTGGCCTCCGCGCGCCTCAGATCGTTCATCGCCGTCGATTCCTCCTGCTGGAGCTGGCTTTCTCAAGGTCAGCTCGTTTATCATACTCTTCAATTATCAAATTTGCAAAGTTTAGTTGCTTTTGTAGCGAATTGTGCTCTGGTGTATGTGGCGGCGCAGTTTGAATAGTCTATTAGGAGAAGCTGTACCATTTAAAGCTTTATTTTCTGCAGCAGAATCAGAAACTCCTAATTTGAGCTTCTACGTTTAAGGCTTGGAATCTCATTTCTACTTCTGGGTCTGGGTGCAGCAAAAGCTAGGGTGTTTTCTCCTTGTAGTCAATATGCTCTTATAAAGATTGCATTTCTAAAGTCTTAGATTCTAAACATACTATGAATCTTGATGAATCACTATTGAATGACTAGTTGCTGATTCTTGGGATGAACATTGTTAAGCAGATCTGTTCGTAGGTGTTTGAGCAGATTGTATAATAATTTAGGCAGTTAATTGAACAAATGTAACATAGCTCTAAAACTGTCGAAGAATGTTACGCCTAAAACTTGTCCAAATCACAAGATTATATTCAAAAAGGTTAAGAAGGTGCATCAAAATATATATATATATATATATATATGGTAGAGCTAGCTCATTATGTTATTTCATCACATTGTTGGCCAAAATTACTGCTAATGATGTTGTCCAGGAAGAGCATGGCCCGAAAGAGAAGATTATATTGAAATGAAGTTCTGAGTTCATGTTAGCCCCTTTTTTTGGGAATTATTTGGTACCTAATTACGTGTTCGACAAGCTTATCTTTTGATAATAAAGATATTGGTCAGTGACTCTAAAATTTGTTCAAGTTTGTTCTGGAAAAGCTAAAATAGTTCACTTCTGTGCTGGGACAGTAATGAAGCTAATTGACTAATTTCTATTGTCGCTAGTCAAAGCATTCGCTATTTGTTCAGTATATTTCAAAAGCGGCTAATGTGTAATGATTCATCTTTTCTGTGATATCTTATTTTCTAATAGTTCTCTTTGCTTTACATAACAATGCTTTGTTCAAGCTTGTGACATGTGGTTTCTTGTTTTAATTTTGCAACTGTGGAAAGCTCAAATGTTTTCACCTCGCCAAGAAGAATCGGTGATTCGAATACATACCATTATTATCCTGACTTTTTTTTTTCTACTTTGTGGTATAGGGCGTGCGTTACCATTGTGACAAAAAGAGTTTGCTGATTCTCTGCACAGCAACAAATTAATAGATCTTCTATCTTTTTCTGTGGAACGAATAAGCATTTACCTTCGAGAGCTAACTGCAAACTCATGTTTTAGTTTGTGATTTCCGGCTCTTGCGGACATTTTTCTTTTCTTATTCTGAGGTGAAACTTGTTGATCGATGATGGTTGTGTAATCTGATATCGACAAGTTTAGTTTCCTCAGTAACTGTATCATTACTTGCTATATAATTTACGCAGGTAAATTTGGGTTTGAAAAGATGCTTGTTATATTTTTGTGTGCTTATTTATGTAATGTGCTTTTGGTTTCTTGTGTGAGTTGGAAGTGATGAAGCTTTTCTAGATGTTGTAAAACCTGTATAAACCATCGGTTCAAGTCAAATACTAGAGATGTTAGTATCAACAATGTATACAACTCCGCACAAATAGTTGGTTTGCTACTTTGACTTTGTAACTTTTGAGATCACCGTTGCACCATTAGTGCAAAGAATGCTTTCAATGCCAATAAATCACATCAGCACTTATTCAAAACACAATCCCCAACTTAGTCATTGGGATCAAGCCAACTTCATTCATCAACTATATTTTCCAAGTAAACCTGAGCGACCAGTGGTTTGCTCAAAACGAATGATTCGACATCACAATGCTATCCATCTGGAACAGCTCTTTGGGCACGGCGGGCTTGTTCTCGAACACGTTGAGACCCGCGGCCCCAAGCGTCCCTTCCACCAAACACTTGACCAATTCCTTCTCGCCGACGAGCACCACGCGCGCCGTCCCTGCCCAGGGCTAGTAAGACGTCTCGGTTTATTATGTGGTGTATGTGGTGTGTTTGAGGGGTAAGCGCGCAGGAGAGTTTATCGCTCTCGACGGCGAGGTCGTGAGTGTTTGGGAAGTATTTGTATGGGACGGACGGCTTTTTCGATCTTGAATTGTACATGATTGTGCAGCCGAAGGCGTCGAGCCTTTTCACGATCTCGGATCCAATACTTCCCAAGCCAACAATACCCACTCGTTTTCCGCTAACCTGCAGTTAATGAGCTTGCATATTAACAAACATGTATAAACTATAACTTGCTTCTTCATCACTAGTATTGCTTTACATAATATAGTAAAAAGAATAAGCTAATAAGTGCTCCATTTGCCCTGCTTCTTCTTCTACAACTGCTACTATCCAATGACAGTTTATGCAAAAGCCTGAATCTTGATGAATCTAGGATAGGGTTAGTCTAGTACGTCTAATCCTCTTTGGATTAAAACATTATCAAAAACTCCAAATTTAGTATTCTACAATTGGATCTTAAAAGTGAATTTCTACTCCTGTGCTTAACATTGTTATGACTAAAAGTTTAACTAAAAGAAGCAGCAGCAAGGGGAAAAGGCCCCAACGTTAGCTCTGAAACAATGGATAGAGAGATGAGTCGATGCACACTACGAAGTTCGCAGTACTAAACCTTCGAAGTTCGAAGCAAGGGGATAATCTGCTTTGCGGGGCCATGACCCGCTCCTTACAAAGCGATCGGCGGCGGGGATCCGGCGCATTTATTGGTAATATCATGTACGCAATTCAAAATTATCTAAAAAAGAAAACTACATTTGGTGACAAAAAACACTTCCCTTCCCTTTTTCATGTAGCGTTGGTGAGAGTGGTTGTTTGTGCATGAAAATATCCCTTTCCAACTTCTCCAAGTGTTTGTTTTGTCTTCTATTGTAATTGGTGCTAGCAATGAACTTCAAATGGTTTAGAACACCATTTATGTGTCTGATTCGTACATGGAATAAAAATAGGAATAAACTTACTTTAGTTTTATCTTTTAATGAGATTTTTTTTCTCTTTTTTTCTTTTTCTTTCAATGAAAATATGGATAGAATTTCATCAAATAGGCAGTTGAAATGAACAATTCAATTTTCAAAGATAGCTATCTGTCTGCTTCATTCATTAGGTAAATGAACTCGTTTTTAAAATTAAAGAAGCTATGCCAAAACTTAAAAAGCTTGTCCAACTAAACAGCAGGAGTAGAAAAGAACAAGAAGAGCTATAAAGTTAGATTCACTACTACTCACCCATAAACAATACTTCCACTAAAAAAAACTCAATAATAGTATCCATTCTGCCCAAATTTCTTCTGTAAAGATGAGCGGCGGTAATATTAACATCGCAAAAACTATTATTGAGAGGGTTCGTACATCCAACTTCATCAGTGTTCAGATTAAGAGAGCAAACAAATTTACCAAAAACAACCCACATATTCTAAAAGGATGGTAAGTTCCTTCATGTGAAGTGCGGAGTGCGAATATGCATACACGCATCATGCATGCTATATACAAATTACGATCTTTTGTAACCACTTTCATATTCTACCGAATTTTAGAGGAAAAAGAAAGTACCACACACTAAATATGTAGTAACTAGAGAGATAAAAATGTAATAACTCGAGAGAAATATAATCTATGGGTTTTTTCTCTGTAAACAGCACACACAACTTACATTGAAACTGGAGTAATCAAAGGCTTGTTTGAGAAGAAAGCCTCGAAGTTCGCTATAATTAGTTCAAGCAAATCCGATGACGATTCTGTAGTAAAAGCAGCTAGATGAGGCGACAGAACGACATTATCCATAGTGAAAAGCTTGTTTGGCACGGAGGGCTCGTTCTCGAAGACATCTAGACCGGCCCCCTTGATCTCTCCTTGCATCAAACACTTGACTAATTCTTCTTCATCAATAAGACCTCCCCGAGCGATGTTTATAATTACACCATCCTTTCCTAATGCATGCATGACATCCTTGTTAACTATATGGCGCGTTTCGTTGGTAAATGCACAGGAAAGAATTAGAACATCACATTCGGTTGCGAGATCATAAACAGTAGGGAAGAATTTATATGAGACGGATGGCTTCGCTTTCCTTGAGTTATATGAGATGATACAGCCGAAAACTTCGAGCCTTTTCGCGATCAATGACCCAATGCTTCCCAACCCAACAATCCCTACTCGCTTTCCCCCGAGCTGCAAATGATGGAATATACTCGATATCAACAGTGTAAAATTGATGATATATGTTGAGAACCGAAACATCTTAAAGTAGATGATCTTTTCTTTTTTCTTAGGCAGTTTTTGCTTTCTCAATGCATTAACACACACACACACACACACACACACACACACACACAGCCAATAATGAAAAGAAATTACAGACCCTGATAAATCTATGTAGCTAAGAATCAATCCATTTCTTTTCCTCCCTTCTCTGTGGTGTTACCTGGTAGATTAGAGAAAGAAAAAACATTCAATGACTTGCCATCTCTTTCCGATTAAAATCCAAGTAAATGCCACTACATTCCATACAAACCAAATTATACTCCTAGTTGAATTCAAATGAATAATTCTAACATAAATCAAGTGAATCCCAGTTGAAACTATTTCAAACAAAACTCTGGAATTCCGTACCTAACAGAGTGCTCTACAACCGAACAGATCCAAGCTTCAGATCTAAAAGAGGAGGTATAGATTAGCATATTGCAGCACTAGTACCCAAACTTTTTGTGAAGATTCACTTTGGTTCTTAATCTTTCAAATTGATCATTCAACACCCGCACTTTTAATAGTATTTCTCTTTAATCCTCATCCTCATTTAATATTGTCAGAGGAAAAATTATTGCCGGCACTCGACACATCTGTATTTAACCACACACCATGCATCTATGGACCATTGATTCTATCTCATAATTCATATGCCATACCACAAAAAACCTGCATCCTCTTTCCCACTGGATTATAACATGAGATGAATAGAGGGTCGACAAATTCAGGGTGTATGAACTACAAATACACCAGATGTAGGCAATTACTTCTTCTTCGAATGTGAGAAATTATTTAGTCATAATATATTCATAGAGCAACACATTGAAATGAGTTCACATCTCCCACGGATTCAATTCAACTTCAATTTATTCCAAACAAAAATATTCACTTCTGATTGACAACTAACTGAGTTCACTGTTACATTATTAATTCACCCAAAAAAAAGCAATTAAAATTTAAACAGTTATCTCGATTGAAATAAAAATTAAAGCTCGATGATCTTCGGTAAGCTGAACGAAATTTAATAAAAAGTTGAGTAACTAATGATGCAATTTATCCTAAAATGTTCATTTCTAATTGAATTGAATTGAATTCTTAGAAATTGAACTGTAATTCGATTGAAGCGAGAGAACCGACCTTAGATCCGAGGGGGTAGTCCCCGCGGAGAGGCCACTCGCCGCGGCGGAGGTAGCGGCCCGAGGCGGAGATGCGGCGGAGGACGTCGAGGAGGAGGGCGACGGCGTAGTCGGCGACGTCGGGGGAGAAGACGTGGCCGGCGCTGGCGACGGCGACGCCGCGGCGGGCGCACTCGGGGAGGTCGAAGTGGTCGAGGCCGGCGCTGGTGGTGACGACGAGGCGGAGGGAGGGGACGAGGTCGAGGAGGGCGGCGTCGACGCGGGTGGGGGCGCGGACGAGGGCGGCGGAGGCGGCGGAGGAGATGGGCGAGGAGAGGGGGAGCGGCGAGGGTTTGAGGAGGCGGAAGCGCGCGGAGAGGGCGGCGTCGAAGGCGGGGAGGAGGGGGCTGAGGGCGATGACCTCCGGTAGCTCCGGCGAATGCGACGGCGGAGGATCGTCGGCGTCGGAGAAGGAGGGTGGTGGCGGTGGCGAGGGCTCCGATTCCGATTCCATCAGAGGAGGTGGCTGTTGGTGTAAAACGTTGGTTTTGTTTAAAGGGCAACGTAACGGCACGAGTAAAATGTATAGATCGTCCCTGTAGTATCCAGGAATTGCAATTTGATCCCTAGATTGATGGTTCTACCTGCCGTGTAACTGTAAGGTAAAAAAAATGTACGAAACTTACCGAAACTACCACCGATTTTGATCCGTCTACTAAATATTTTTTAAAAAATTTATTTTTATTATTTAATTTTTTAACTTATTTAATTTTAGTAAGTTAATGACTTTTTAGCTTTAAAATTTGAATTCATTATTTATTATTGTAAATTTAATCTGTATATATTATACAGGTCATGCAAATTTTAAATTTATTATAATAAATAACTAGTTTAAATATTACATCTGTAGAACCATCAAATGACCTTAAACAAATTAAAATATTAAATATTTAAATTAAAATTTTAAATATTTAAATAATCAAATAAAAAATAATTCAAATAAGTTCGACCCAAGATATTACATCTTTACGAGATAGATAATTTCCTACATTGCTTTGCACAAAATTTTTCTAAACATGAGTTGAAATTACTTTTTTGCCCATCAACCCAAATGGAGAACATGTGCGTCCACGGTTACATCAAGTATTTAAAAAAAAAAAAAAAATCCGCAACAATAAATACCTGTCTTGAAAGGTTGACACGTGGGTCCCACAATTTACCTCCTATTTGGGACAAAAATTTCGTGAGCACCCGGTCCGAGCAAGTAGCCCTGGTACAAAGCCGATGGGCATCGCGTGGTGTACATGCGCCCATCGCGATCGTCCCTTTTTATCCCAGACTTTTTTTTCTTTCTCTTTAAATAATCAGAGCCTATAAATTTTTTTTTTCATTTCCAACGGTGGTTGCGATGGGCGCCGCACACCACACGGCATCTATCCGCATCGTCCCTAAACAAATTGTTTGAGAACGATGCCTACAAAATTTTTGTCATTTTATTTGTCAATGTCTAATGACCGCATTATGAGCCTACAACATGACGGCTTTTATTTATTATTATTATTATTATTATTATTATTAAGAAAAGAAATTTCATATTATTCATTTGTATTTTGATTAGTTTGATATCTCATTCCTACTCGAATTTATTTTTATCGGATAAGAGGTACTTTATCGGATAAGAGTTAAAATTTTAGTAACCGATTAATATTTAAATTCATATGCAAACTTGATATTAAAAAAATAAAAACAAATATGAGTTATGCTTTTTTTTCAGCCCGCTTATATATGGATATATTTCTCTCAATAAAAATATCATTGCTCTTTCTTTTATATCTCAGCACAAATTTTATATAATTTGATATATTCATGAAAAAAAAAAGTTTTTCATTTAACTGTTATAAGTGATTAGCTTTTTAATGCATTTCAGATAGGCAGTCACAGACAACTTCTTAAAAAGTATATAACAAAATTCATGTAAAAAAAATCCAGTAAATTCATCATTCTCTTCTATACTATGCTATTTCATGTGAAAAAAAAAAAAAAAAAAAAAAAAAAAAAATTCAGCAATGTAGCCCGACTGTATACGCACAAGCCATAACTTCGGCCCGAAGAAGACCGGGCCAAATGGGCCAAGTGGGCCATCGTAGGTGACGAAGAGTAATAGAATGAATGGGGGAGGACTAGGAATGCCAATGATTGTTAATACCTAAAATTTTATTTAAACCCGAGTCCGAACGGAGCGAATCTATTCAATGCTAAACGGATATGGTTTCGAATATGGATATGAAAAGCAAAAATCCGACGAATATGGATTCAGATATGAATTTTGACTACGAATATGGATTCGGATATGAATTTTGATTGCATCCGACCTGAATCTGATCCGAACCTGAATTTATTTTACATTATATATAGTATAATATGTATGTAAAAATTTAATATTGTATTTGAATTTGTATTTTAAAAATATAGATTTAATATAATATATTTTGAAATATTGAAAAAAAAAAAGGCAATTATTTCGAGCTCGGATTTTCAGGTTCGGATTTCAAAATTTTTCGTCGGGTTCGGATTCGGAAATGAATTTTTAAAATTCGTCGGGTTCGAGTGCGGATTTGAATCTTGAGTTTGGAGTCGGATTCGGGTTCGGATTTTTGAAAGCCTGTCTCGAATTCAACCCGTTGACATCCCTGACATCCCCGGGGGGAGGACAAAAGAAAGAGAGAGAGAGAGAAGCGAAGGAAGTGCGTGGCGTTGTTTGTACTGTCGCGGGGTGCGGTGGTGGGGGTAGGTTGCATACTTGCCTGTCTGTTCTGCCGTGGGGGTGTGGCGCGGAAACGGACGCCAGCAGATGCTCGAGCGCAGCTGAGCGACTGCGACGCCCGCCCTCCCCTTTGTCCTCTTGCCGCGGCGGCTGGCCACCACCACACCCACAAGCGCTAGCTCTTCTTCTGGCCCTCCCCACCCCACTCTTCCTGTGTAGTTATCCTGTTTTTTTTTTTTTTTTCTTTTTTTTTTTTTTTTTTTTTTTGGCCTCATTATAAAAAAGTCTTTTAGCGCTTCAGCCTTTCGTTCCTAACTTATCTTTCTGCGTAAAAATTACGTCAGTTACCATTTTGTATTTTATCAAAATTACGTCAGTTACCATTTTGTATTTTATCACCGTCGTAGATAAATCTAAAAATTTTACAAAAATTAGCTAACTGTATTGTAAAAAAATTTCGAATTAACGATCGATTCTGTTATACTTGATCTAGAGTATTTGAAATATCTAGAAAATAGATTTCACGATTTTTCAATATTATTTTGTCTAGTAATCGAAGGGACTCAAAATCAATAATTTTAATGATTGTAGTGAGCCGTTTGAAAGTCTAACGGTATAGAAATATCCAAATTGTATAAAATTTTGATAAAAAATTTTTATACTATATAAAATAAGACTAAGTATTTTTAATCTAAAATTTTAGTGTCATAATATCACGTTTTGTAAGATTTTTATTTTCAGCCGTTGATTTTGAGCTATTTTGGATCACTAGATAAATGATATTGAAAATTTTTAAAGCTTATTGTTTAGATACATCAAATACTCTAAATCAAGTCTAACGAAGCCGATCGTCAATTCGAAAATCCCAACGTCGAAAACGATTTGAAAGCATAGAGAGGTTCGTACTACTAAAAACATATCAGCCCAACTCTCTATTTAATTTGCAACATCACTGTAAACTCATTTTTACAAAGTTTCATAACTGGCTTGACAATCATCCTAAATAGTTAGACCTCTATTTGAGATAATGACAAAGCGTGAGTTGGTGTAACTTTTATTAATGTATAGCAGGAAATTGAGTAAGATGCGAGAGTGCAACAAGAATTTTTTATAGTTTACCTTTTTTTCTTTTTGTTTTTTAAAGTTCTGATAAAAAATATATCGATTGTATTGCTTTTCTAATAATAGTGGTTGATTCTGTTTGTATTTCAAAAAAATATCTTAGAATGATGCTAGAAGCGACAATTTAAAATTCAAAATCATAAAATATTGCTCCAGGACCCTCCAAAGATCCCCACAAAAATTCTCGATCTTATGTGATGCGGACTAATTGGTTTACAAACAAATTCTGAAAAGAAAACACCGCTAGCGCGGCATCACCTACGCTTTTGAGGGCGCAGATAAAAAACAACTTTTTTTAATGTTTTTTTTTGGGTAAAAGGTGAGCCGGATTCGGCTAAGACACCCCAAGATTAGCCAAAACTCTACATAGAAGCTGTATATCAACAGCATCCTGAAATGAAAGCAATCTCACTTTTCCTCTCTTTATAGAATGTTGTTTCATTTAAGGATATAAATACTATGATGATGCGCACTAACTCTACTCTACACACACTCTCTCTCTCTCTCTCTCTCTCACTCACTCACACACACACACACATACAAATCCCTTGTCTTTTTCTTTGGTATTAGCAACTCTAATAAAATTAGAGAGTGTCCACACTCAAAAACAAAAGAAATGGAAAGAAGAATCCTTTCCTGGATGTGCCATGATATTCTGTGCACAAAAAATAACAAAAATGGGGCTAGTGGGTAAGAGAGAGAGAGATAGAGAGAGGGCTAAGTGACAAAAGGGTGGAATAAGAATAGGACAGTAAAAAGGTCCAAGAGTAGGACAAAACTGACCATACCTGTGGCACTCTTTGAGTGGGGACAAGAAAAATTAGTAGATCTTTTCCAAGAGGAAAATTTGGAATATAATTCTTGTTTTTTTTTTGGCCCCTTCTTCCTTTATTATTAGTTCCTCTCTGTCCTTTTATTTCCTCCCTTCTTATTAGTTACTGTTTTTAACTAAATAAAATAAGAAACAAAAATGAAGAAATTTCTTCTTTTTTTGTTGAGAAAGAAAAATGAAGAAATTAAAGAACAAACAAAATTGAAGGAACATTGTACAAAATTTTGTCTAGTAATTGTAAATATTTCAGATCAGTCCCGACTTCCTTGTAATTTGTGATCATCATTTGAACTTTGAAACTAACACAAATTTTCTGCACAATATGATTTTACGATGAAAGAGCTGGAAACATATTGTTTGGATAATTTTTTGTTGTTTTCAAAGTCCAACGGTGATCTCAAATTACGCTAAAGTTGAGACAGTTGGGAAGCCCTTTTCCTTCTCTTTGTACTATAATTGTTCATATCCTCACTTCACGGCATTGCCTTCATTGTTCAGCATCCACGCCGAGAAGGCGTCGAGTGTCCTCATATCGGCCCTGTAATGCTTTTGTGTGAACTCGAGCAACGTCGGCCACGTGAAATCCGGATATGCCCTCTGCTCCCCGGGGGCGACGAGGGCCGGCGGCGGCCGCACAACCTTGTCGGGCCCCGGGCAAAGGAAGAAGGCTAAGGACTTCCGCACCGTCTCGCTGTTTACGACTGCCCGATGGAGGCAACTCTTGTACCGCCCGTTCGACAAAGCCTGCAAACAAACAAAAAAAAAAAAAAATTCAATTTATTCAAAAATCATCAAGTTGAGAAAACCCTTTCCACAATTAGGTAAAATTGTACGGAGATCCTCTCAACAACACTATAATTTCTTTGATTGACACTCCCCTAAAGTTGTACTACAGAGATCTTAAATGATTTCTAGCTGAGGGTGTTTTTTTTTTTTTTTTTTTTTTTTTTTGAGAGAGAGATAAGTTGTATGCTATCTCTTTTATTTGTTTTATTTAAAAATAAACTTAACTGGAAATGTAAATCAATTAAGATTCGAACTTACGACCTCGGATATCAACTATCAAATTTTTTGTCACTTGCATTAGAGACGGTTGGTTTGATTCATTTGTAACACTTGGGCGACAAGTTTCAATTTACCATGAACGTGTCGCCGATGTTGACGATGAAGGCGTCGGTGCTGGGCCGAACAGAGAGCCACTGACCGTCGGCCAAGACTTGGAGACCGCCAACATCGTCCTGGTGGAGGATGGTGAGGGATGTGGGGTCGCAATGCGGGCCAGTGCCGAGCGTCAGCTCCGGCCGCTGGCACCGCGGATAGTAGTTCAGCCGCATTATGGAGTCGTTGCCCTGAAAGTAGCTTCGAAAGCAGTCGCGACCCACGCCCAGGCTCAGACCCAATAACTCCATGATGTCTAAAGAGAGCCGGCTCATCGCTTCGCAGTAGGCATGGTACACCATCCTGATCAGTCAAAACGTCAAATTTTTAACCTCATGTACTTCTTTTCTCAATTCCAAATCATATTTCTTTTACATATATATGCCAACACGTCAACAATATATTGAAATATTCTAAGGAAAAGGATCTAAAGCATTTCTATGTTGAAATACTCCTCTAATTGAGAGAAATCGTCATAAATACCCAAATTAATAATAATTATTAAAAAAACTAAATAAAATTCTTATTTTGCCCACCATTTATTATCTATAGCTTTCTGATTAACTTAAACATTATATTATTGAAAATGTTATAAATACAATTGACTGTATATCAAATTAAAACTAATTAATTGTAACAAACTATACACAAATAGTAAATTAAAAAAAATTACATCAATTTAGACAACGAAGAAAATAGTCTCACAAAAAAATTGCAATATATTTTTAGTTTCGGCTACTTTTTATTATGACATAAGACCCAATAAATATTGATGAAAAAAAAAAAATGAGTACACAAAAAATGCATTCATAAATTGAATTATAAACAAAGACCGAGCTTTTTTCTTTTTATTATCCCTCCATAATTATTTATAATTAGATATAATTAGGAATAAATTAATCTAGAATTTTTAAATTACGTGACGGAGGACATTTTTAATGTAATTCATTAATTCATAAGAACAAAAATAATATTAATAATTTTGAATGGATATTCACGGTATTTTATAATTTTTTAAGAGCACGTTTAAAATTGCCCCTAAATTTTATATTGGTAAAATTTTGCAATTACTTATGGTGGTTTTTATCACAAAACGGATTTTATTATTGCCAAAAATATTTATTAAATTTGGTCGAACTTAGTAAAAAAATGTTAATTCGATCACAACTTACCAATTGAATTAAACTTACTCGGAATTTGACATGCTTTTATATACGTCCTTATGAACCTATAATAAGTTCGCATAAGCTTATCCAAAAAATAAACAAGAGGTACTGTATAAAATTGTGTCCACACCATACAGGTCGTCAATAAGATCTAGAAATTTGATCCTTATCCAATTATTCAAATTCATGTCCAAAATAAACTACCAAAAAAACAAAAGTCAACCAACTAGTCTACTACAAGTACTGTATATTATTTCGAATGTAAAATATTAAAATACATTTTTAAAATTCAGGCATTTAAAATTTTTTACTTTTACATGTGGAACGTTATGAAACTTATCTAAAGTTCGACTGCTATACTATCGATAGGACGAAACTCTTGATACTATCGAGTTTTCTGTCGTTAGATCTACCGTTTGAACACTTTCGTCCGTTAGATTATATTATTTAACTAATGACTCACTCAACTCTACGAGATCACTGTCATCCTAACCGCACATTTTTTTTTTACCTAACAGTCGAAAACTTGATAGCAACAAGCAGTTAGTAGCATAATTTAATTTATCTAATATTTTTACTAATTAAGAAAAACAGGAATCTCTATCAATTTAATTTCAAAATCCACTTTTTATATTACCATTTCAGAAAAATCAAGCAATTCGGTTTTTTATAGCATCCATTCTCGGTAGTGGGGGTGAGCGAGTACTTATTCTCACCCGTGGTGGCGATGCTCCTCCCCTAGCGTGTCGACGAAGTAATCGAGAACACCATTGGCGCGCGACGACGACGACGATGGGGACGACGACGAGGATGGGGCGGCGGAGTACCGGAACGAGAGCGTCTCCTTCCAGGGGAGCTTCTCGCGGAAGCGGCCGGTGAAGCTGCTCGCGTAGCCGCAGCTCTCGCCGGGGGCGCGGCGCGCGCGCAGCTTCTCCGCGAGCGGCTTCGCGAAGAAGCCCTCGGCGCAGCGGTGCGCCTCCGCGACGAGCTCGGGGTCGACCCCGTGGTTCGCCACGTGGAAGAACCCGTGGCGCTCGCACGCCCCGCGCACCAGCTCCTCGTCCCCGGCGCCGGCGCCGCCGCGGAGGGCGAGGCCGAGGTCGACGACGGGGACGGCGAGCTCCGCCGCCGCGCCGGGCGCTGGCTTGTCGTCGTCGGGCCACACGAACTCGCCGGGGATGGTGGGGGCGCCGCTGAGCACCGCGGCGTCGAACTCGAGCCGCGTCGGAGGAGGCGCCATCGGTGGTTGAGGAGAGAGAGAGAGAGAGAGAGAGAGAGAGAGAGAAGGGATTAATTAATTAATTAATTAATTAAATTGATTGATTGATTGATTAATTAATTAATTAATTAATTAATTAATTAATTGAATGTGGGTGATGATGAGAAGGGACGGGAAATGGAGAAGAGGGGAGAGCGCGATCCCGCCCAATGGGAGAGGTGGGTGAAACGGAGTGTGGGAGAGATACGCTCCGCTGCGTGGTTCAAGCTCTTTATTATATCCCGCTGGGAATAGAGGTAAGTGCCTAGACCGGCTCTACCACGTCATCCCTCATCCAGCACTTCCCCAAAGTAAAAAAAAAAATAATAATAACTATTCAAATATAAGCTATTTTGAATCGATTATTTAATCATTCAAAATTTTTATTATTACTATCCAATATTTCAATTTAGTAGATTTGAATTAGTGAACGATATTTTAACTTTAAAATTTAAGCTACTTGTTTATTTTAATAAATTTATTATTGCGAAAATTATATAAAATATACTAATTAAATCTGTAAAGATAAACGGTATATTTAAATTTGAAAGTTAAAATATCATTGACTGACTCAAATCAAATAAATTGAAAAGTTGATCAATAAAATTAAAATTTTCAAAAGTTTGATAGTCAAATAAAATCGATTCATAGTTCAAGTAAGCTCTATGTAGAGTTTTACCAAAGAAAACAAAGGCTATTGTTTGTTAATTTGTTATTTCCTTATGTTGGCAGAAAAGATCAATAGAAAATAGTACTATGAGAATTAATATTCGATAGATATGAAGAGCGCGGAGCTGAAATTGCCACAAGAGGTTTAAAATTAGTTCTGCCATTATATTTTCTATGATTAATTATGTTTTAATATAAAATGGCTCAGAAATATATTTAATGAAATAAATGAGTCACTACAAATTTAGGAGTCCAAAAATAACTTGGTTGTGAATGATCACTTTGTTTAATTGTTTAGTTCGTGGTAAATACAAGAATGGAAAATTCAATACAATATGACTTTCATTGTAAACAAATTTGGATCATATATATATATATATATATATATATAAGCCGCTTAGAACAAACTAAACATGTTTTAATCATCAACATCATTTCATGCATGAGACACTAATCCTAATTAAGTTTTTCTCAACAAAAAGATAGAACTTTTAAGTCGTGACTTTACCGTCACAGTGGAAGTTTCAGATTCATCCCTTTCATAAAAACTTCACTATAATACATTTTTGACAAAACTTTATATGAAAAAACTGCAGATAAAAGTGGAAAACTTTTATAGTTTGAATATATTGTCCACAAGGTTAGTTGTGGACCGCCTAGTTGTCGTGCCTTCCATTCCATATTCCCATTTTTACGTTAAATCACAATCATCTAATTGGGTTGCACAGTTACGTGGATTAATACTTATTATTCTCAAAGTTAAAAGGAAAATAAAAGTAAAGATGGACTAATGGATGGTTTACACCTTGTATGATGGACCCCTTGAGCCAGTAGTTTCACTAATTTTTGCATGAACAAAGAGAAACACAATCAATTTCTATCCAAATAACGTGTTGTAAATGTGCGTGTTGCTTTCGTAAAGTCTTCGTAAGTCCACAAATGACTCAAATTAACCCATAAAAAATATTTAATTTCTTGTAAAATTATTAATTATTTTTTGTTAGATTAATCTTTTGGTTAACATAATATCATGAGGCATATATAAAGTTTATTCATGAACTATTTTTTAGTAAATCCATCTTTTGGATTATTAATGGATGGGTTAAAGAATTAAACCCGGTCTAAGTGACGATACAGATACTGTAATAATTGAAATCTGAGTAACATCCATATTATAAGCTATAATTCAGTCTTATTTTGAACATATTCTTACATGTGGACACGGATGATGATGTTGATAGATCATATTGTTGGATATACACCGCTGTGATCTTCTTAAATACATGCTTCATGTTTGATTGGAAATGTTAAAAATAGACAATGCAGAACACTTCCCCACGTAGCAATGAAAGTACATTTATTATATATTATATATATATAGAGTTTAGCTACTATACTATCAATAGTATCAAGCGTTTGGTACTATCGAGTTTTTCACCATTAGATTTATCTCTTTGATCATTTCTATCCGTTAAACCATATTATTTAACCAACTACACACTCAACCTTAGAGGATCATTATTATTTTAACCGCATATCTCTCCATCTAAGAGCCGAAAATTTAATATAATCAAGTGTTTGGTACTATTAATAGTATAGTAGCCTAATTCTTAATTCTTATATATATTATTTGCCAAAAATGAAATACAAGGCAACTAAAGCATCTCCTTAGTTTAAGTAGTAGTTGCTCTAACTTCTCCAACCGCCACTTTTACAAAGTAGAAATTTTTAGAAACCAAACCTTCAAGGGTTGAGTTGGTGGTTTGTTGAATAATATAATCTATCGGATAGACCAGATCAGAGGAGTAGATATAACGTTGAAAAATTTGGTAGCGCTAACTGCTCAATGCTATCAATATTATTGTAGCCGACTTTTGATCTCTCTCTCTCCTCTCTCTCTCTCTCTATATAATAATATGATATATATTATATATTATATAGAGAGAGAGAGAAGAGAGAGCTAGATTGGTATACTCATCGTAGTACGGAGGCTTCTGTGCTATTAATTATTTCAATGATGCCCTTCCAAATCAAACGATCGCTCTATTAGACTTGATCTACACTATTAAAAGTATTTGGAAACTAAATTTTATAATTTTTCGACATTATTTGGCTAGTGATCAAACTGTCTCAAAATTGATAATTTTAATGGTAGATGTGATCATTTGTGAATTTAACGGTGTAAAACAATTCAAATCTAATGAAATTTTTATAGAAAATTCTTTTAATTATTTAGAGTAAGATCAGTACTTCTAATCTTAAATTCATGTCTTTTATCATCATTTTTTATAAGATTTTTATTTTCAGCCATTCATTTTTAAACTATTCGTTTGATAGGTAAATTATGAAATTTAGTTTTCAAATACTTTTAATGGTGTAGATCAAGTCTAATGGAGCCGATCGTTGATTTGGAAGCCGCAATATTGAAAACAACATTGTAATACGGAGGCCTTCGTGCTGTTGATAGTATACCGGTCTAGCTCTCTTTTTCTCTCTCTCTCTCTCTCTCTATATATATAGTCCATGGAAAAGTTAGTAATAATTTTTGGATTTTGCATGAAAGATAGGTATAAATATTTTTAAAAATAATTGTTATTTGGCTAGAAACAATTGGACAAAATATTTCTACTTTAATAAACTGTACTTAATATATGGATAAAAATACAATTATGTCCGTCCGGTTAATCTGGACAATTTTCGATGGAAATTAATGATTGGCTTTAATTTTTCTTTTTTTGAGAGCTGATCGATTTAAGAGCCAATCACAAGACGAAACGTGCTCCGTTGTAGAATAGTTCCTACAACCCTGTGGAATGGGCGGGAAGTGTCCTCAGCCTATCACGTCGCGCCACGTCAGCCAGTGGTTACGTTTGGTTGCATGGGATCGATTGCTACGTATCCAACTCTACATAAGCTCATAATAATATATACCTCCAAACGTAATCACTGTACATGTGTGTGTGTGTGTTTTGTTAAGGAGGGTGAGGCAGGTAGAGGATTTGCAAAGTATGATGAGGTGTTCCGAGATACCATAGTACTAGATCTCATAAAATCCATGAGCTTTTTGTCTTCAGTATATAGAGATGGTTTTTGCCCACATTATAAGATCGTGTTCGATCTAGAGCTTTTCCGAAAGTAACTTTTCAAAAGTATTAAGTTTCTGTTTGAGATCAATTATGGGTTGAATATATTTGAGTGCGGTGAGAAAGTACCATATGAGAGAATATTAGCTGTTTTCGTAAGTAGAAGGCCGTTGCGCATAGTTGTACTACTTAGTTGATATGATGTTTGTGGTTCCACTAAAGAACAGAGTAGTGTACCTCTATTGCTTAATTAATGTGGTCCAATATTGTTTGATTATTCTCAAGATGTACCAAATGAGCTATATATTTAACAGCTTCTGATTGAATCAGTTGCATCACAATGGAATCTCTTCTTCCTTTGGAGTTTATTTCAACCTTCCACCGCAGCAGATATGACACATTAGTGTTTTATTAGACAAATATTTATTTGTAATTTTTCAAAGTTGAGAAGCCATGTCTAAACAAGCACTAACTGTAAACAACAAACAATCATTAATTTGGGTGTTGATTATGGCCTGCACATGTTAATCAAATGAAGCCACTACAGAAAGCGTAAAGGATGGACCATTTAATAACTATGAGAACTATTTTGTGGGTTAAAATTTAGTGAAATATTATTTAAGTAGTTCCTCTGGTAATTAGTAAGTGAACTAAAAAGGCAAAAGCAAAGTGACATGAAGCTGCTAATTGTCAAATTCGAGCCGCTAATTTCGTATGTCAAGAATGAGGTTAATAATAAATGGTTTCTGCATCATATCAAGAGTTAATTAATAAAAAAAATTTCATGGAAATAGTAGTTAGAAAAAAAAATCTATTAGTGATATTAATCCCTACACTTAATTAAGATAACAATTCCCCACTTAACCAAAAACCACCAAAACTTATGTGTTTGGTGGGATAGCATAGATATTTACAATTTTGTCCCACTCTAGTCCCCAAAGAAACACTAGCTACTTTAAAATGGTATGCTGCTACTTAAAAACTCTCAACAGATACTCAAGGACTCTAATTAGAAGTCCATATCATTTTACTACTGATCATAGTAGTCCGGCAACTCTCTCTCTCTCTCTCTCTCTCTCTCTCTCTCTCTCTCTATATATATATATATATATATATATATATATATATATATATATATATATATACATATCTAGTCTAGTCCTACATATATAATGCATAAAAGTTTTCCACATCTCTTGGCAATGTGGGTTTGTTTATTGTTCTTCTTTGAAATAGAATTGTAGTAGGGCAATGCACAAAGTACTCTTCTATGTGATTCTATGCGTGTTGGATTACTAAGAAGGTATCGATGAAAGTGATCATGAGACTAACAAAAGCTCAAGCTAATTAAGGATCTACCCCACTTAATTGTGATTATATATATTAAAAGAAAGGCTACTTGCTTGTGGACCAAAATACAGTGAAGTATATCAAATTAAGTACTTCCACTAGTCAATAGAAGTTGAGAGCCAAACCAAGCATATGTAGAGACATAAATAGCATCGATAGTCATCATGGTACGTTATTATTTAAGGGATTCTATGAAAATTGCACCCCTAGCTAATCATGGACTAATTTATATATATCTATATTAATCTCATAAACATTTGTCACAACTCTTATTCTATTGACTCCTCTTGATATTTAACTACATTTTCTTCATACAGTTTGAACATTCTAATTTATCGGATAATACTATAACTTACAATAATATGAGGAGAAATTCTCGTGTTCTACAACTTGTTGAATTAGTTTATTACTGCTTTGCATGCGATAACTAATTGGTTCTAGATTTGTAGAGGTAAATGTTTAATAAAAGTTTTGAGGAATGGACCACTTAAATTTGATCGACTAGTAGAGTGGAAATTAAACAAGCTGTTTTATCATTTAATGAAAGGTAAAATGGAAAACGAAACAAAATGCATAAGTTCAGAAACCTATATATATATATATATATATATTATGGCATATTACTATTTATGAAAGAATCTCCAAGAGGATCTATGTGTCTGTTAGTAGCCCTAAACAAGTTCATCTCTAGAAATTAATTTTGAACTTTATGTAGATGCATGTTTGATTAGGCCATTAGACAAATCAACGTATTGGTTCTTCTTAATTTGTGTTTGCTTTATTATTCTAAGAGTTTTCCGTGGAAAAGAATTTGGGATGGCAAAAACTTAGCAACTTAATTGTTATTAACAAACCGCGAGTTTTGACATCAAAACTGCAAATTTATGCCTTGTTGTTGTGTTGAAAAGCACATGTGAACTACATGCATAAACTAATAAATCCACTTAATATATATGTTCAAATTCTAGTCCGAAGTGTCAAAGGGCTTGATGGTTGGTATCCGAGATCCTAAATTCGAATCCTAATTGATTCACATTTCCAGCTAAGTTTATTTCTAAAATGAAATAAACGAAACGGATAACATGCTACCTATCTTTCAAAAAAAAAAATAATATAGAGGTCAATTGTTGATAGGCCCATTGGGCCGATAAACCAATCTGTCATACGAAGTGTCTCATTGTTATGGCCCATTACGAAGGGTGAAATTCGGGCCATTTGACCCATTCCTATTTGATCCAACATTCATGAGGGTCCATTTCAAAATTGCATATAGTTGAGCGACTCTTCATATATATATATATATATATATATATATAGAACTAGACTGGAATACTATCAATAACACCAAGTTATTGATGCTATTAGTTTTCTAGTCCTTTGATTAAGAAATGTGGGATTAGAATGATGTGGGCCCCCTAGGGTTGAGTGGTAGTTGGTTGAATAGTATAAACTAACGGATAACACTACAACAGAATTAGGTTATAGGGACACATGTTTGGGACACTTTTGAGTAAGTGTCCTATTTATGCTAAAATTTAAAAAAATATCTACTAATGCCTAAATATAAAGCCCAATCTAACCAAAAATAAAAGATTACTCTACTCAACCTACTACACCCAGTCCATTTGGCCCGATTACAAAAAGAAAAGAAAAAAAAAAGANAGAGAGAGAGAGAGAGAGAGAGAGAGAGAGAGAGAATTGAACTCCTATGTTTTTAAACATATCAAATTATTGATGCTTGTAGATTTTTTGGCCATTGGATTAATGGATGTGCGGTTAGGATGACGTGAGCTCTCTAGGATTGAGTTGGTGGTTGGTTGAATAGTATTATCTAACGGTTGAAAATGATCAAAGATGTAGATCTAACGGTAAAAAAATTTACAAGCACCAAGTACTTGGTGCTTTTACAAGCACCATAGCCAGACTCCATATATATATATATATATATAGAGAGAGAGAGAGAGAGAGTGAGAGAGTGAGAGAGAGAGAGAGAGAGTTTTGCCCTTTTTTTAAAAAAAGAACTTTCATTGTAATTTCCAGTTTCATGTTTGATTTCATTAGTTCTAGCTATCTAAATTTAATTAATTCCCCCGAGAGAATATACATAATAACATAAACATATAATTATATGTATATTATTAGCTCACCATCTTGTTTTTTCGTCTAAAGGTCCAAATAATTAAAGCTCGATCCACACTATAAGAAACTCAAACATCGCAATACTAATATTGCACAAACCAAGTGGACAACATGATAGCATAGTACTTTTTATTGATCAAGTAAATAATTAGTTAATGGCGACAACGGCGGCGGCGGCGGCGGCGGAGGCAGGGGTGATAGTAGTGTTGTCATTTTTCTTCTTCTGATCCTGCGACTTCTTGAAGAGCTTGTGCTCAATGTGCTGCGCGAAAGTGCGGGCCGGGAACTTCGCTGGATTGCCGTCGGAGACGAGATCGGGGAGGGGGCGGAGGACGACCGTGTCGCGCGGGGGCTCGCAGAAGACCGCCCAGGAGATGCGGACCTTCTCACGGTTGACGAGGCCGCGGTGGAGCACGCTCTTGTATGCGCCGTTGCTCAGGATCTCGAGGGCGTCGCCGACGTGCACGATCATCGAGCCCGGGTGGCACTGCGCCGTCACCCACCGGCCGTCGTGGTACACCTACCGATAGAAATATACAATCAATTCAATCGTAAAACTCGTATATGTAAAATAATAAATAAAAAATAAAATAACCCTAAAATTTTATATTTGTTGCTGTATATAAAAATAGTTTCGGACGCTCTCGTGCACAATACAGACATTGTTCGTTACTACTCTATAGATATGATGGTATGCCCGCGATTCTTTTTCAAATTAATTGAATTAATTTATTTTCGATAAAAGTGTGCATAACTTATCTTTGCTATAGATTGTTTTGAATCGATTATGTAATTTTTTAAAATTTTAATTTTACTATCTGATATTTTAATTTATTTGATTTTAGTTTGTAAAAAATCGATACTTTGATTTCGAAATTTAAGTTAATTATCTTCTTTTAATAAATTTATAGTTACGAGAATTGTATGAGTTACTAAACTAATAAAGATAATTAAACCACGTATTCAAAATTTTGAAGTTAAAACTAATCAAACAAATTGAAAAGTTAGATAGTAAAATTTAAATTTTAAAAAATTAAATAGTATTTTCAAAATGATCTATAATTCAAATAAGTTTCATTAATTTTTACCTTAGTTTAAAGGCAGCTGATTATTCAAAGAGGACATAGCATGTTGCATATATACAACCAAAAAATACAACAGAAAATATTTAATTTACTTTCATAATTAGTAATGCATCATATAAACCAAAAATTACATATGATTTCAATAATTTTATTAAAAAATAAATAAATCTATTTCTACATGCTACCGCTCTACTTTTTAGGTCCAATAAATATTTTTTGTCCTAATACCAAATAAGTCTTAAGTGGTTGCTTGTGAATAAGTGCTTCTCATTCGCAAAAGGACAGTGACAACTTTGATTTAAACCATTTACTCACTTTCAAGAAGTAATGATACTTGTACCCTCCAAAATAGGTAGTAAATTTTACATTCTAAATTTTGTGAGGCTAAGATTTATCTAGTACTCTCATAGAAAAATATATATATTTTTTAGCTAAAAGTCCAAACAAGTTTTCTAACTTTAAGTTCATAACGTGCAAGATGTATAACCTGTAAGAGATATACATATAGGTTTTTTTTTCTTTTCTTTTTCTTTCCAATAGTGACGAGGTACATATGTACTTTCACAATAGATTTAAAATTTTGAGTTATCTTGTAACGCCCCAACTTTTCAAGGGTCATCCATCGTAGGACTATTCCTGTCCTAGTACGCTTAATTTTTTTTAATCTTTTAAACCTAACCACCGTCCAAAATGTTGAAGCCGGGTTAAGAATTTTAGACCTATTATATCTTATATATAGGACTATTTGGGGCCTCACATATTTGATGGCACTTTGAATGCTACGTGCATACCTGGAGGCCGGGGACCATATTGTGGAGGATGAAGGTGAGGGAGGAGACGTCGGTGTGGGCCTCGACGCCGAGGGCGAGATTGGGCTGGGGGCATACCGGGTAGTAGTTGATCTTCATCTGGAGGAGGAGGTCCGCCTCGCCGCCCAGCTCGGCCTCCAGACGATCTTCCTTTAGGCCCAGGCCCTGCGAGAGGACGGCTAGCATCTTGCTCACCACGGCCCGCAGCTGCTTCGCGAATTCTTTAGTCACTTCCCTGCACAATAAAGTATAATCAATAATAATAATATTTGGGTAATATGATGGCTTAGCATTTCTCCTTTTATATACGGGTGATTGCATAGCTCAGGTCTAGTTTGAAAATATGGTGACTAAACTTATTCATTTTTATATTTTTCATAGTTTTTAAAGCATTATATTAGGTGGAGTACTAGTGCATGGGGCTTTTTCCCCGGAACAATGAGTCGAACACACGAGGCTTGAATCTCCTGGATATTTTTAAAGGAGATATGCTTTGCCCATTTACAAACTTTTATGTTTTCTATGCATTATATTGACTTGGCAGTTTTATTAATTATTACTTATTTTTTTTGGCAACTATAACTTTATTTTGTATATTAATTATTTAAACCATTAGTTTCAATGAATTGTATCAGCCATTGATCAAAGTTTTTGCGTTACCATGGTTAAAAAATATTGTAAATATAGAACCTGAGCTCCCCAACAAAATTGCGCTACAAATAGATGTTCCAGGTCAGAAATTTTCGTTTACTCTTTTCATTTAGAAAAGAGAGCGCATATTTCCTTTTCCATGTTGGATGCCTCTCTTGTCTATATATTTAACTTATTTTTTTGAGAAATTATATATTTAACTTATTATAGTGGCCTTGTTTTGAAGCATGTGATATAAAAGGTTTGATAGATCCAAAATTATCGACTTCTCCTAATTCAACTGACACATAGAAATATTGGCGAGTTATATATATATGTAGCACTTTTGATTTATATATATAGAATGAATTTGTTGCTTTTTTATACCTGATGCATATGTTCAGCTTTAGCACTGCTCTCCATCCATTGATCAGTTATTAGATGGTCATCATTGAAATATGTGATAAGATGGAGAGGGCCAAGGAATTAAGGAGAGTACACAAGGTATATAAATTCAGGTGAGAGTGCAGAAAATATATGTGTATGGAGAGTGCACAAGATGCATATATATTGAGCTTACACGTAGTCGGCGGGCTCGGCAGGCCAGACGGACTGGTCGGCCTTCTCCGGCGGGTAGACGAGGTGGAAGAAGTAGTCCTCCCACTCACGCTGCCCGCTCGCGTNTTTCTTTCCAATAGTGACGAGGTACATATGTACTTTCACAATAGATTTAAAATTTTGAGTTATCTTGTAACGCCCCAACTTTTCATGGGTTATTCATCGTAGGACTATTCCCGTCCTAGCACGCTTAATTTTTTTTAATCTTTTGAGCCTAACTACCGTCCAAAATGTTGAAGCCGGGTTAAAAATTTTAGACCTATTATATTTTATATATAGGACTATTTGGGGCCTCACATATGTGATGGCACTTTGAATGCTACGTGCATACCTGGAGGCCGGGGACCATATTGTGGAGGATGAAGGTGAGGGAGGAGACGTCGGTGTGGGCCTCGACGCCGAGGGCGAGATTGGGCTGGGGGCATACCGGGTAGTAGTTGATCTTCATCTGGAGGAGGAGGTCCGCCTCGCCGCCCAGCTCGGCCTCCAGACGATCTTCCTTTAGGCCCAGGCCCTGCGAGAGGACGGCTAGCATCTTGCTCACCACGGCCCGCAGCTGCTTAGCGAATTCTTTAGTCACTTCCCTGCACAATAAAGTATAATCGATAATAATAATATTTTGGTTATATGATGTCTTAGCATTTCTCCTTTTATATACGGGTGATTGCATAGCTCAGGTCTAGTTTGGAAATATGGTGACTAAACGTATTCATTTTTATATTTTTCATAGTTTTTAAAGCATTATATTAGGTGGAGTACTAGTGCATGGCGCTTTTTCCCCGGAACAATGAGTCGTACACCCAAGGTTTGAATCTCCTGGGCATTTTTAAGGGAGATAAGCTTTGCCTACTTACAAACTTTTATGTTTTCTATGCATTATTATCACTTTTTTTGGCAATTATAACTTTATTTTGTATATTAATTAATTAAACCATTAGTTTCACTGAATTGTATCAGCCATTGATTAAAATTTTTGCGTTACCATGTTTAAAAAATATTGTAAGTATAGAACCCGATCGAGCTCCCCAACAAAATTGCGCTACAAATAGATGTTCCAGGTCAGAAATTTTCGTTTACTCTTTTCATTTAGAAAATAGAGCGCATATTTCCTTTTCCATGTTGGATGCCTCTCTTGTCTATATATTTAACTTATTTTTTTGAGAAATTATATATTTAACTTATTATAGTGGCCTTGTTTTGAAGCATGTGATATAAAAGGTTTGATAGATCCAAAAATATCGACTTCTCCTAATTCAACTGACACATAGAAATATTGGCGAGTTATATATATGTAGCACTTTTGATTTATATATATAGAATGAATTTGTTGCTTTTTTATACCTGATGCATATGTTCAGCTTTAGCACTGCTCTCCATCCATTGATCAGTTATTAGATGGTCATCATTGAAATATGTGATAAGATGGAGAGGGCCAAGGAATTAAGGAGAGTACACAAGGTATATAAATTCAGGTGAGAGTGCAGAAAATATATGTGTATGGAGAGTGCGCAAGATACATATATATTGAGCTTACACGTAGTCGGCGGGCTCGGCAGGCCAGACGGACTGGTCGGCCTTCTCCGGCGGGTAGACGAGGTGGAAGAAGTAGTCCTCCCACTCACGCTGCCCGCTCGCGTTCTCCGCCAGCTTGCTCCCGTACCCGGCTATCCTTCCCGCCGACCAGTCGTTCGCGTACCGCTCCTTCCGCTCCACCGGCAAATCAAAAAACCCCTTCCCGACCCTCCGCACGGCCTCCACCACCTCCGCAGCCACCCCATGGTTCACGATGTGCATAACCCCCCAGTCCTCCGCAGCCCGCCTCACCGCCTCCGCCGTTGCCACCGCGTCTCTTGAGTCCAGCCCTGCCAAGTCCACCACGGGGATCTGTGGGCCGTCGGCGTCGGCCCGCGACTTGCGCTCCGCCTCAAGGGCGTCCCCGATGTCCGTCCGCTCCCACTCCGGACGGACGTACTCCGTCGGGATCGATGCGAGACCGATCTGAGCCAAACTCTCCACTCGCATCCCCGCCGCCTCCGTGATCGCCGCCATATACACAATAATACACACTCTCCTTCTTTCCCACAATATGTCTTTCACACACAAGCACACTTGATTACTTTTTCGCTCTAAGGTTTTATTGTGGAGATGTATGGTAGCTACGAGGAGTGTAAGTGGGGACTAGGGATATATATATATATAGAGAGAGAGAGAGAGAGAGAGAGAGAGAAAAGGGGGAGAGTGAGAAAACAGAGGGCGAGGAGAGTAGGTATATAAATCCCGCATGCTACAGCTAACTACTACTCGCTACCAACCGGGGTGTTTTGTTCACGTGCGTGCATGCATGCATCGACCTCATGGGTCCATGGGATGACGTGGTAGATAACGGGCCAGGGAGAACGGTAACCGTGGGGTCCACAAAATCTACCATTGGCGCGCGCAAATGGACACGAGAAATGCGTGTACCAGGTCCATCGCGAGGCGGACTCATACACCGTGGTTTTCTTTGCTCTATTCGATCGATAGTTTTATATACGTCCTTCCACTCTTAAAAATCGTTATTTTCATATATGCCGTAAATATATATATATATATATATATGTCCAAAAACATCTTTTGAAAAATATCAAAGTTGTTCCAAAAACTATAGTTCCAAAACGTATATGTAGTTGCATTACGACTAATTATGATGGTGTACTAAGTAAATGGGTGCACGAATCAGGTGCATGCATTTAATAGTTTTTACGTGGGTGAGGGAGGAGTAGGGTTTTGACCGGAGGGATTTACCAACGGGTGGGTGCAACGAACGGAGCACGTGACCACCAACCAAACGGTCGAGTCACGTGGTCAAAGTGTTGCATCATCATATTCACATGCATTATCATAGGGATGAAGCTCATATAATGTTTTTGCTCCAGAAACCTACTATTCGTCCTACACAATATTAGTTATATCTCTCCCTCGTAGGTGGTGGTGGTCACAATCCAACTAATGGAGTAGGTGGAAACTATGTGGATTAAAAAGGGGAAAAAGAAAAGAAATAGAATCTACAAGGAGCTCCTTTTAAATTCTTTAATTTGTTTATCAAATGATGAAGGGAGTTTCTAATAAGATTACATATAGTGTGATTAAGTTAAGGAAAAATTGCAAAAAAGAAAAAAGAAACCTTTCAAAAGTTTTCTTTGCATAAAGTACAGTTATATATATACTTAACCTTGAGCTAGGCTATTGTAATGAGGCTCACACTTTTGACCTAGCATGCATCAAGCGGTGGTATTAACTGAAGCCATTTAGCAAAAACACTAGTTAAGGGACCCGCGCGATGCTGCGGGTAGTTATTTTAAAATTTAATTTTTAAAATTAGTTATAAAAATTAATTTCAAAATTTAAATGATACAATAAATACATCAAAAAATTTTAGTAGACATAGTAGTCTCCCATTAGTTAGTGAAATAATTTTAGTAGGAATCGTAGTCCCCCAGTAGTTAGTGAATGAGAAGACAATTCATTATTTGCGATTCTTGCAATTAATTTTCGTTAAATATAAAATTAACTTAAACTGCATCAATCTTATTTTATTTTTTAATGTATAATTTATATGTGAATGCTTAATATTATAAAATTAATATTTATATCTAATACCAGTAGTCTAACTTATTTAACATTTATTTTTATATTTTACATTTTATAAAAATAAATAGTAAATTTTGGAGTTCCAGGTGTGCCTGGGCTTTCTGAAAGAAAGATTAATTAAAACTAAGAGAAAAAGAAAAAATAAATAAAGATAAATGCTCCACAAGTTAGATTTGTGAAATTGTGGGTTGGGAGATCCTTCAAGGTCATTGTGGGCCTTTTATGAGCCCAATCTGAGATTTCCTGGGCCTTTTATGGGCCCGATCATTGATTTACATTGCGCCTTTTTTTTTTCGAGAAAATACATTGGGCCTATTGTTCAAGTACGTAGGCTGAGACACATGGCCCATTAATAACCAAGTTATAAACATTGGAAATTCGTCTTCTAAATTCCAAGTTTTTATGGGACATCATTTTTTAATTTATTTAAATAAATGTTTTATAAAAATAAGATGTAGAAGTGAAGGATGAATATTGCATGTAGTTATTGCGTATATCTAAGATATTTATTTGACTACAAAGGTAAAAATTTAAATGTATCCTCTTTTGTTATTTTTTGTTGTTTTACTTTCTCTAAAAATTAAGACTTGTCATCTGTCATTGGGTGAGGATGCTTTGCAAGTTAACCTATCATTACAAAACAAATCTTAGTTTGGTATTGAGGCCTATATGATGCTATTAGATAAAATAGACTTGAGATAAAAGTATATAGGAATATTCTTCTGCGTTCTCTAGCGAGACCGTAGAAAATATATCGTAACCGACACAACTCGATATGCGAAATGCAATATTATGTACGGAAACAAATAAGATTTTTTTCCATCGTATTTTCTTACCATATCTAACGCAATCTCTCCGCAATCCCAAATAAAGCCTAAGAGTTTATCCACCCACATATCCAAATATATATATATTTTTTGAGAAATTAGTAGTCTACTACCGCTTCATTCATTTAGATAGTTAACTATCCAAATACATTGTAATTTCAAAAATAATAATAATAAAACAAAAGCCACAATAATACCAAACAGGAATGCAAGTTGCACTAAAATAAAATATACTTTGGACATGCTTTATTCTAGTATCTTCAATATTTAGAATACGCCAATATCATGGTTACTCGTCGTCAATAAATATATTTTTATCAAATATTGATAAAAATTCTCCTATGGTATATTAAAGCATCGGTATATCTACCCCGACATCTTTACTTAACGACTTTTTGCTCGACGCTTTTACAAACGTCGAAATTATTTTTACCGACGCTTTAAAACGTCGCTCGTTATTGTTTAAAATATTTTAAGTACAAGATTTATTATAGTGCTGGATAAATGGGTTCAAACCACACAAAGGTTGGGCTAAAAGTGGGTTTGGTTGGTTGGGTTGAAATTGGTTATGCTATATTCCTATATATTTTAATTCGAGGTGGGGTCGCCAACACCATATAAAGCTCATATAGACGCTCGAACCCCTGCATTAGAGTACTTAATCCCTTGGCCACAAGCGTGGCTCTGTTAGTATAGAATATATATATTAATTGTTCAGTTTCTATGCTGTGACAATAAGTAAGTTTATAACATTTCAGGCAAGGTACGTACATTGGTCAGGTTGTGTACAGTTCAATTAGATTCAATTTGTTTTTTATAGGATTAATTACACCCTACACCACTTTGTACTTTACTTATAATATTTTTTAATTATTTGTTATAATGCACTTTAGTTTTATTTTCATTTATTCTCAAAGACATCACTAAATGATACTTACGTTAATTTCTAAATTAAGATCAACAAAACCTATTGTTTAAACAGTAGCTAATAACTGTAGTAAGAGATACTGATAAACAAGTATAAAAAAGAGAATGAATCTCTAATATAAATTCATGGAGAGTTTCTGTAAGTTGTTGCCAACTATTTTTCCACTATTTTATGTGTTTTCATTATTATTATTTTTTTTTTGCCAAATGCAACAAAATAGATAAATGCACTGCTACTTCCCATTAGTACTTTAAGCCTTTCTACAAGCGTAGTGATTGATAATGCTAATTTTCCATATAAAATAGATAATGGTAATTTTCCATATAAATTTATACATTTAATTCTCATAGCGTAGTGATTGAAAAAAATAATAATTTTATGGTGACTTTGAAAAGAAAAGATATAATTTAGAAAAAGGAGAATAACTACTGGTGAAGTACAGTATATTATTGTACATAGTATAATATTTAAGCCTTTCTTATATACCAATTAATTCTAACACTACTCTTCCTAATGCACATATAAATGAAACTTATTGTTTCAATTCAAATCTCTCTTATCATACATTTATCTGTCCAAAATATGTTAGAAGTCCCAAACACAAAATTAAATAGTGTTATTTATTTTATTTTTCGAGAGAATGTCCGTTGGGCGTAGAATTATTTTATATTAAGCTTACCAAAAGAGAAATATAGATTAATAAAGCAAATAAAAGCTAAAAACTAAAGTAAGTGCCGAAATTAGTAGAAGGGAATAGAGAAAGGTAAATTTTTGTTCCTTTTTTCGCACATGCTCCAACCTTTGAGGCTGTTTATTTCAGTTTTATTGAAAGTGAAGTTAAGTTTGAAATATATTTTAGAACAAAATTATTTTTTTCTGCTATTTATTTACGAGTCTGTGGAATTTAAGTACTTCTGGTTATAAATATCATAAAAAGCGGAGGTACGAGTGATGTGAAAAAATTACGGTCGAAAATTACTTCACCTCTCCACTTTTGGTAAAATAAAAACACACCCCCGCGCCCCACGGCTCCACTAGAGACTAAAATGCCCGACAAAAGCTAACAAACTCCACATATCAGCACGAGAAACTCCAAACATCAAAACGCAAATTAAGCAAAACAAAAGGGTATCAAAAAGGGGTAGAAATAAATAAATAAATAAATAGATAAATAAAAAGGTAGAGAATAAAGCGAATGACACCTACTTTTTTTACTCCTTTTTTTTTTTCAGATTTGTACAAACATATAAGTACCCAAACCCTGTTGAACACGTATATACACACGCAACACAGTTACACAGGTTCTAGGGTGGGCGCACGGAAAGCGATGCGGTCGTCGTATCGCGCCACGTTTTCCTTCAATTTTCCCGTTCCTGTGATGGACTGATCAGACGCATCCTGCGGTTCCGCACATCCACACAATCATGAATTCGAGCGCCCGCCGTTCCCGTCGGGATCAGAAGGCTGACGCCACGTGACGTCACGTGAGCAGAGATCCGGCGGTTTCTTCGAGGAGGCTGTCGAGGACGGCAGCGGCCGCGGCGGCCGCGACGGCGTCGGCCTCCGCCGCCACCGCCGGGTGCCGGAGCAGCTGCCGGACCGCCGACGCCGGGGGGAGGTCGGACGCCGCGAGGGCGTCGACGTCGCCGAGCACGCGGCAGTTCGCCGCGGGGAAGCGCCGGATCTCTCCCCACAGCTGCTGCAGCAGCAGCCGCTCTCCTCCGCAGCCGCCAACGCCGGTCGCTTTACATTGCCACGTCTCGCGGTCGCCGAGGAGCTCCTGGACGAGGTGGAACAGGAGCTTCCGGTTCCACCGCCACCGGAGGGCGCCGGTATCGAAGGCGAGCACGAGCTCGAGCTGACGAAAGACATCTGGGTCGATCACATGTGGGTTCGAGCGGCTTCCGGAAGAAGCCGCCGATGCGCTCTCAAGAAACCCGCTGCGCGCTAGTATCGACTTAACATAGCCGTACTCCGGATCCTGCTGCAGGGTCGGTTCCCCGGCGCATTCCCGCTTCAGCTTCTCTTCTTCTGGAGTAGTCAGTAGCAAAAGAGCTCCATCTCTTCGCTGGAGCTGCAAAGCCTTGGTCGTAGATATGCGGCTTGGTCGAGCTACATTTAGCTCCGAACACAGCGGCGGTGCTATAGCGCTTACCCCTGCAGGCGGTAGCGGCGGCGGCGGCGGCTTCTTGATCCTCTCGGTGAAGCGCGCATTGTAACTTTCTCTTTTCGCTGCCATCGCCTTTGCCTCCACATGACCTCTTCTTTTCTGAGGATGGATAGCAGGTGAGGATACGGAGGACGGCGGAGGTGGGGCCGGAAACGGAGGCGGAGGCATGTCGTCGGGCGCAGCTCTTTTCTCAGCCATCGGTCGGAAAGTCCTCTTCGATTTGGCTAAAACTTCCTCGCTGACTGCTCTTCTTTGGCTGATGATGGTTTCCTTCACTTGCTTGACGATCTCGCGCGCGTAGTGTTGGCCTCTCGGGCTTCTGTTCTCGTCCTGGAAGTGCTTCCGCAGCTCCTTCTTCTTCGACTTCGCCGCATAAACCGACGGCGAATGCGGCGGCGCCAAGTTGTCGCCCGCCGCTTCACATAGATATGGGAATTCATGTTGGATCCCTGCCTTGTTATTGTTATTGTTATTGCTGCTGCTGCTCTCTTGTAGAGAATGCCTCTTCGGATCCACCTCCCACGGCCTCGCCGACGACGCCCGCGGCGTGTCTGGCAACGACCGGCACAGGATCGCATCTCTCCTCTCTCGTGCAAAAGCCGGAGCAACATTGCAGCTTAAGCTCCCCAGCGGCTTCCGTAAATTCATCAGCGGCGGTGACGACTCTTTCGTAGTTTCGTCAACGAGCTCACGGCTGTTCTTCTTCGCCGCCGACTTCGACTTCTTGATCTCTTTCTTTTGGGGATTTTCTACAACTTCCTTCGCACTATGCTGTTTCCGATTGTCGGAAGCCAATTGAGGAGGCGTCGACGGCTCCGGGAGCTCGTCCAAGCCCATGAGCCGAGCGATGACACTCGGCGTTCTCGGAGTCTCCGCCTGCGAGCTCCGCCGCTCGTCCTCCACCGACAACACAGCACTCTTCTTCTTTGTCCTCATTACCAATTGTACCGCAACCTATGAAAATACTCATAAGAAACCATCCCCCAAAAAAACTATCAATTTGTATACAAGCAATATTCTGCAGCTCACCGGAATGTCGAAGACTTCATCGTCGACGGTCGGATCATCTGCCGTCGTCGCTTTCCCTTCATCGAGCTCCAAGCTGTTTCTCGGCGCTTCGACGCCTTTGGAACTAAAATTCACACACTCCAGCGACAGGGCGGCGGAGTCCGGATGCGGAGTCCGGGCCCCTCCATTGCCGCCGCCGCCGCCGCATCCGGAGAAGAGAATGTGGTGGAAATCCAAGTAATGCAACATGCCACCCATGCACCCAGTGCTCTCCTTCTCCCCTCTCTCTATAGAACGACCCCATGTATACCACTCTCTCCCCATTGTGAGCTTCACCACCGTTGTTTTTTTTTTCTCCTTCCTTTTTCTTTCTCTCTCTCTCTCTCTCTCTCTCTCTCTCTCTACACACTATGAGTGTGAGTATGAATCATTTAAGAGCGAGAGTAATAGAGTAGGAGTGAGAGTGGTGCATGTGAACTGTGGCCAATTAAGGAGGGGGAGGGTCACAGAGCGGGAAAAGCGGATCCGTTGATGAACGAAACGTTTGAGAGGGCCTTTGAATTAGTGATGGATAAATGTATAAACAGTCCCTATACTATTTCCATTTTGGAACTTAACGTTAGCTTTGATGTAAAATAACTGTTTTACCTTCATGTCATAAATAATTTACTTATTTAAATTTATTTAAATATAGGTAAATATAATTTGATTTTTTTTTCCTTACAACTGCTACTAATTACTTGTAGAACTAAATAACGACTCCCGAATACTTAAATTCAAATGATATATAAATTAAGTGCAACATATATGGATCAACAACTAGAATGTTAAAAATTAAAAGTATAGGATCGGATCTGGCAAATGGAAATAATATATGATTTGCCCGTACATTTTATCCATATATATATATATATATATATATATATATAGAGAGAGAGAGAGAGAGAGAGAGAGTTCGGCTACTATACTATTAATAGTACCAAATCTTTGGTACTATTGAGTTTTCTACCGTTAGATCTACCTTTTGATCATTTCCATCCGTTAGATTATACTATTAAACCAACCACCCACTCAACCCTAGAGAACCACTATCAATTTAATTGAGGACCACTATCATCCTAACCGCACATCCTTTCATCCAACGGCCAAAAATTCAGTAGTACTAAGGACTTGGTATTATTGATAGTATAGTAGTATAATTCTATATATATATATATATATATAAAATACAAAATAAGAACACAAGTGGGAAAATAACAAAGGAAAGTAAATAAAAATATTTACGGGGTTTGGGGAAGGAATTGTTTGATTGTTTGATAAACAGCAAAAAGTTGTTATAATGCCTGATCTTTTTTTTCTGATTCCGCTTCGGGAATTGAAGTGATGACGAAATGTTTTCACCAATGTAGATGGACACATCACTTTCCTCGTCAATGAACAACTACAATAAAATAATATATTTGGTGTCTTTTCATGTATAACCATCTAAATTTAGTAATTCGCCCCTGTATGCTGTTATAAAGAGAAACTATTCAAATAGAACCACATGGTTCTCACTGAACTTGATCCATTGATATTGATACATGCATATTATATTCACTAAAATATTGATTTGATAGAATGAAGCTGATAGCATGTTATTTTATTCTAAAAAAAATATTGATTTGATAGCAAATAATTCAAAAAATATATTTATTCTTAAATTTTGACTATCTTAGTGTTTGTTATTCGGAATGACATATGTGAGATAGAGGCTCTCATTCATATATATATATATATATATATATATATATATATATATATATATATATATATANAATAACCTTACAATATATATATATATACAAAAAAAATGTCAGTACTTGTACACTTTTGTGTGTGTGTGTGTGTGTGTGTGTGTGTGTGTGTGTGTGTTATAAATATGGGGTGCAGCCATCGATTTCTTAAATAATAAATCGGTGCGAATATATTTAAAAGTGTTGACGAGGTAGAGACTTGCAAGGAAAGATTACAATGGAGAGAGAGCAAAAAAAAAAAATCAATTGAAAGTAGAAGAAAGTAAAATATAGAGGATGAACATTATTTTAATTTCCCAACACACTATCCTAAGGTGCCGTTTGATTCTAGGTTTATAATATTCCGAAAATATTATATATTTTGTATTTGGAATAACAAATTTGTTTCGAACTCGTCAAAGTTGCTTGAGTTAGGAAGTTGTTAATAACTAGCATATTCTTATGATTGGATTATTGGTGATTCTCATCAAGTATGAAAATAAGAATACCTTATAAATCCCTAAACTAAACAGGCCCGAAGAGTAATGTTGTAGTCCATTCTTAACATTACTGTTAAAATCGGAAAGACGAAAAATAGATCCAGAAAATAATTTAATGCAGGAAATGAAAAGATAAGCGGAAAGAACACAACGATCTTTACGTAATTCGGCCAACGACCTACGTCCACGGACGAAGACGGAGCAAATAATTTATTAATGTCGAAAAAGGCGGAGTACAAAGAAGATCTCTCAAAAGACCAAAACGTAATTAGATCCGAAACGCCGCAATTAGCATCCGTACAAAACTTAAGTGGCTCGACCCTCTTACCGAAGCGCACCACGTCGCACGTCCCAGTTGTGGTACGGATATAAGCATCAAAGAACAGATGGCTCGACTCAATATATACTTTAATTAAGCATCACCTCTTAATTAAGGCTGCGGCTCCTCGTAGAGACCAACCTGCATGGCTCGGTCAACTCTCCTCAAATATATAGCTTAATTAGAGCATAGCTTAATTTTGAGTCGAGGCTGCTTCTTTACCGGACGGAGCACCAACACCTAAATTAATTTCCATGGCTCTTAATCTTTGGTCGCAGCTTGATTAATTTGGCCGTAGCATGTATTTATAATACATATATCCTAATTAGAGTCTAATTCAATTAGAATTATACTCCTAATTATAATCCATATATGCCAAATTAAATCTAAATTATATATAATCCTAATTAGATTAGGATTTAACCCCAATTTAGATAACTACAAATCTAAACCAAATATAATAACTAAGAAGAGGAGAATCTGAGCTGAAATAATTGGTTTTCTTCAAAAAGAGCGCAGGCGATATCGTAGGAGAATCCGAGCTGAAATAAATGGTGTTTTTAGAAAGTGCGTAAAGGCGATTTTCTTGTGGTTAGATAATTAAGTCTTTTACCTACCTGATATATTGATTTTCAAGTGCGTGTAGGTGATTAGCTAGGCGATTAATCTACTGTCAATTAATTAATGTTGCCTAACAATAAGATTAAATGAATTAGCTAGGATCCTATTGTTAGTGAGCATCACCTGATCCCCAATAGAAAAAAGAATATGCGGTGAAAATGAGGTGGGAAATGGTGCTGTAAATTAATTACATTTGGATATAAGTATTCAATATAAGTTTCTCTGCAGGGTGCAGTTAAAGGGGGCAATAGACTACTAATTACTAGGGCAAATTAAATGTGATGATACTCCTTATACTATCTCTTCGTGGCAACTTATCTTTTTCAATGGTTAGGAATTGAACTGCGAACGCACATACATGTACGTAAAAGTTTAGAGGGGCTAGCTAAGGTGGTGTATTGCTCGATGAATCTCTCCGTGGTGGTGACGAACCGGTCGGTACGAAGATCCGATGCAACGCAGCTGTTTCTTCTGCTTTCTGCAATTGTTTAGCGAAATGTTGGATCTGGAAAGAAGGCGACGCGAGTTCGTGGAAATCACTGAATTCGGTCTCTGGGCTTGCTCCTTTCGGAACACGTCCATGATTATTTTGAGTTAGAAGTACAGGGACGAAGTTGCATTATGGGAACGAGCAGTACATGGACCATGGACAATACATTTAATTACTGCAATGTTAACTTTTTTTAAATTTAATTCACTGTAAGCAACAGACAAAACGTGCAATTGCTCAGGTTCTGAGGTAAGAGAGAGAGAGAGAGAGAGAGAGAGGTGTTGGATACGGCTACAATTTGAAATTTCAAAATAGATTCTCTTTCTCTCTCCTCTCTCTCTCTCTCTCTCTCTCTCTCTCTCTCTCTCTCTCTATGTACATGAATACATCTCTACACTCTCTTCTATATGTTTATTTTTTCAAAAAAAAAAAGAAAAAAGAAAAAAGGAAAAAAAACAGGTTCAGTTGCATGGTTAATGTGGTGTTTTGTACGGATGCGGCTACAGGAGAAGAATGAAATGAATGGGGGGAGGGGGCGGAGTCGATGTCACGATTACGCTCGTGACGGGTGGAGATGGTCAGGGCGGTGGGATCATGTATGGACGGTTCGTTACATTTGGATCGGCATTGGGTCCCACCTTGCTCTGTCAAGTGGGACCCACCTTTTTGTTTAAAAAAACAATTGCTAATTTTCTTGTATACTTTCTAGTATAGATATATTTCACATTGTTGTAATCTAGAACTGTAATCTAATTAACTTAATTGAATGGTGATAGATCGCTGATATAACAGTAATGTGGTTGATAATGTGGAAACGACTAACATTTCTCACATTATATCGGTGGTGGTCGCTTTATAATTTTCAAAGCTAAATATGTCAGCAGTCTTTTTTATAAAACTTTTTGCATGAAAATTTTATCGGTTTTGAATTTTTTTTTTTGAAAAACGGACCATATTTTTGAAATTTGCAAATTCAGTCTAAATTTTTAGTAAATTGATCAAAATATCCCTGTTACTCTTTTTCTCTCTTTTTTTTTTCACCGTTTGTTTTTTTCTCCTATTTGTCTTTCTTCTCACCGTTTCTTTCTTTCTCTCCTCCTCCCCCACTGCCCCAACATCGATGTCGTGCTCCTCTCTTACCTCGCTCACAGCTCTGCCAACACCGGCTCAGATGTGACACATATTATGACGGTAAGGTTGTGGCAGAGAGCGTGGCCGTGGACTGCGGTGGCGAAGAGAGCGCCGCAAGATTTGAGGACAATAGGGAGGGGATGACAGTTGCAGCAGAGGGCGAAGGAGGGGGCACAATAGCGGAAAAAAAAATACAGACAATAAAAGAAAAATAAGAAGAAAAAATTAAAAAATTTTAAAATATATGTATTTTTCTTCTTTCGGAAAGACTATCATATGTCCTAATGGTTACAAAAAAGACCAAGAACAGACAAAAAAAAGAAGAAGAAAACAAAGCTGTATTGTTTGAGAGAAATTGTACTATTTGAGACGGAATTGTATTACTTGAGATTAAGTTATAGCATTTAAAACTATTTGATACTAATTTGCATCACACAAAATAGAAATTATCGTTTGAGAAAAAAATTGCACTATTTAAGAAGTTGCAACTTAATCTCAAATAATTTTAAATGATGCAACTTAAGTCTAATTTAAATTTTAACGCTAAAATTTAAAATTTAATATTTAAAATTGAATTTAAACTTTGTTTTTGAATTCGATATTAAATTTTAGGAAGCAGGTTCTAACTGACTTTCATTTTGAAGCATCTAAAATCACAAATCTGATTCTAAAAATTGGAAACAAATTTTACAAAATAGGTTACCATGTGCTTTATTAAAGAAAAAGAAAATTTGGCTCTAAAATTATTTCCTAAAATCTAGGCCAAATCAAATACCCACTAATTTTTATTTAAGTAATATAATTTTTTTAATTTATTAATCATATCCAGTTACTGCAAAACATGAGATAAATATGTAGGGGTCCAACCTTTATAATTTGGTAAATAGGCTCGAAGCTTCCTCCAAACAGAGCCATGAGCCCCTTCATGGTTTCCCAGTCTCACCCACGTGGCCTAGCCCACTGCGCGGGCCCACCACTGGACCCCACGAAGAAATGGTCATAAATATTTTTTCAAAAATCCTAAAATAAATATAAGCACTTTAATATTCAAATTTTCATGACCAAAAATAACATATGCTTAGAGTCATATGAATAACACCTGATCATAAAACACATTAAACAACGCTTAAGTCAAGAACTAGTTATAGGAAAAGTATGAATCGAACTATTAAAGTGCTCAGTTCCAACATTCTATAAAAGGTTTAAATTCTAATTTGCATTCAATACAGTATCATTCTTTTCAATAACATTTTTGTGAAAAATACTTTAGCGTTGTTTAATATACATTACACCACTAAGTAGAACTATGGATATATACTTGTTCTCTCGGAAACTTTTCACGTGAATATCATCAATTAATGCTTTTATATATATATATATATATATATATATTTGGACTTTGCAGGCCATGCTTCACTTTATATACTCGGATAAATTTCCAAGTGTCCATGAACTAACTGGACCAGATTCAATCTGCACTTCGACAATAATGGTGCAACATATATTAGTGGCGGCCGATAGATATGGATTGGAGCGTCTGAGGCTGCTATGTGAAGCAAAGCTATGTNTTTTATCCATCAAGTGAACAGAAAAATGAATGGTTGAAAATAAATACTTTTTAAAAAATGATGATAGGAGTCTTGTAATCAAGATCAAGAGTATAGATCTTGTTTTAAATAGTTTAAAGAATTTTCTAACAAAAATTCAATTGATTTGGATATCTTTACGCCGTTAAACGAGAAAACGCCTCTTATCGACCATTAAAATTACAAATTTTGAAACTCTTTGATCATTAGGCGAATGATGTCGAAAAGATTTGAAATTTAATTTCTAAACACTTCAAGTGGTATAGATTATATTCAACGGAGCCGATCGTCAATTTGAAAGTTCTATCATCGAAAACAAATCGATAGTAAAACGACTCGTTTACTACCGATAGTATTTTAGCACAACTCATATATATAGGACATGGAGTTAATAGCAACCTTTTTCGGTGTTGCCTCTTTTGGGTCAAGCAAAGGATCCATACGTAGGAGAAAAGGATGCAATAAAGTGGTAGATAATATGTATGCATTCATCTATAATTAATAAGTGTAATAAATCACATTCCTATATGCTATGTATCTATACGCTCTATTTCCGGCGATTTTTCTGGGCCATCCTTTATTTGGTCCTATCCGCTTTTAAAAGGTTGGATCACACAATGAAACAATGAGTTTTTTTTTTTTTATAAAATATTGGGGTAAAATGCAGTGGAGTCCTCGTGCTATGCCGATAGTGCTCGGATAGGCCCACAAATAATATGTCTGGAGTTTTCAAGAGTTAGAAGACGAGAGAAGGATAAGAGAGATACTGAATAATAGTTCGCGTTGAGATTATTATTATCTGGAGAAAAGTTCGCAACGCATTATATATTCGTGTGTGTTTAGACCATATTGGACAATGTTGGCCCTAATATGGGCCCAAAGGGATTTGGGCCTAAAAATGGTCTTAAGCCTCAGCCAATATTGGAAGGAACCACACTAAGCCCAATCAGAAGGGCTTTTTGTGAGAGCAAAATTTGAGCTTGAGAAACTAATTTAATATTATTTTCTGGCAGTTTAAGATCGCAAAGAATAACGTTTAACTCACATGGCTCATAAATAAGAGATACTACTGAGTTTATAGTAAGCTCATAATTTTATTTAATTTTTTTTATTTAATTTATATCCATCTCTTTTAATATCTATTGGGGTAGTAGTCTCACTAGGTATTTTTAATTTTCTTCTTACTTTTTTGTATAAAAAAATTTTATATAAAAGACTGCAGGAGTGTACGTTGACGAATTTCTTTTTTTTTTTTAGAAAAAAATAGCACGCTACCCGCTTCATTTATTGAAATGATGAACTAAACTACGTGGCTGAGACAACAGAAGCCTCGGTGAGGGTGAAAAAAAAAAAAAAAAAACACTACAAACGGGCAAACAAAGCTTAGTCCCAAAACTTCGTCAACTGCTTAATCTTGAAGACGGTAAGGATGGGGTCCGATTGGGTCTTTCTAAAGATCACTCCATTCCTAACTTCAAAAATAATCCACCAGCAGACTATCAAACCGAATATCGTAGAACACGGCTTCTGCAGTACCTTTCTCGTCATCCATCTATCCCATATCGAGGTCACATCAACCCCCCTATCTCCAAGCTGGGCGGTCTCCAAGCTTGTCACTATTAGAAATCTCGAAAAAACACACCGTACAAATAAATAGTCGATAGTTTTCTTTTCAGTCCTGGACAGCACACATGCAGTGTTGACGAATTTCTAGCAATTATGACATATAAAGTATTTATTGGGTAACAAGAAAATTAAAATTGGGATGTAAATTTTTAGCTTTTTGTTTTTTGTTTTTTTTTCTTAAACAAGCTCTCATCAAATAGTAAAAACAAATACATACACAGGTGCTTCATCTCGTCGATCTATTTAGTTGTCCTGTTCGAGAAAAATTCAACTGTACTAAATAGTGATAATACATAAGCATCTGATTCGAAAATGGCCACCTCAGTATGAACTTCCACGTGCGCATGTCACCATGTGCCAGCTGGCACTCCCATGCAGGGAGTGCATGCTCATCCCTTTCCCCTTCTAGAACTTAATTATTATGTCACTTAATTTTCGCATCAATAAAAACTAAAAAAAGATGAGAGAATCATATTCCGTTTCCTTTGTGACCACGGCACTAACATGCGAGAATAGAATCCTTTCCCATTAAACTTATGGTACAGATAATAATTCACACACACGCACACACACACAAGTTCCTTTAAGAAAAGAAGATTTAGTGCTTAATTTAATAAGTGGAAGAATATTAATTAACTGGGAGCTTCTTTAATTTTCCTGGTTTTAGTGATCTTAAAGATAAACTTTTTGGTAAACAATATATTAATGTCTATAGATAAAGGAAACCCACTACTTCTTAGCAGTGTACATGTTGTAGACTTTTTGGCCTACTTCTATTATTTTTGCCATTTCTAATATACACATTTCACACACACACACACACACAATCTAATTAATATAAGCTTTTAATCATCTACTTGGGGATAGAAACTGCTAAAGAAATTCAACGATAACACATATAGTATGTACGCGGCCTTATCAAACAACACTGCATTGATCTATAATTGTTCGAAGTAAAGAAACAATGTTAATTCTAACATGAACGTGTTAGAATTATTAGGTATACTATTAATTAATTTCATACACAAGAAGACCAAAAAGATGAGGATTTTTTTTTTCCCTTACCTTTTCCTATTCACATGTGCAATATTGTAGTGTCCTGAATCTGATGGAAAAAATTAATACGATCTAGGATATATATATTATATATTTATATATTATTATGTACATATATATATTATATGATATGTATACTGGGATTATGCCATATATATATAGTATATATGATATAGCATTAAAGCAAGCGTTTGGAACTATTAATTACTCAAAGCACTTTAACAACGAACATCCTCTCCTTAGTGAATAAGTTATAAGATTCGACATATTGAAGGAGGCTTATTCTCAAACAAAGTCGCCGCGCTTTAGCACGTAGCCGACTATATAATATATATATATTATATATAATATTGTATTATAATCTATATATGTTTACATGTCGACGTGACCGTCGGCGTTGCCGAGAAGGGGGCCGGCGCGCCCTGCGGAACGCCGGACGAGGACGTCGCAGCGCACGTAGAGGCCGTACCACCTGCTGTGGAACGGGCCCGACTTGAACTTGGCCCGGCCCAGCACCACCAGCCGCAGCGCCACCACGCCGTAGGCCTCGTCCGTGCCGTCCCCGTCACGTGCCGCACCGCACCGCCGGCCCGCCCCCCAGAACCGGCGACACCGCCACCGAGCTGTGCTGTCCTGCACGCATAATAATATTTATTCAATTATTTGTAGTCGTCGCAAGCTCATTCATGATTTCAGATTGAATTTAATCTACATATATATACTTGAAAAATATAATAGTGTAAGGCTTCGAATCGAGATCATAGACAACCAACCAGGTTGTTTATAATAATAATAATAATAATAATTAGAAAGAAAAGGAGGGCTTTTTGCCTGGATGAGCGGCGGCAGCGGCGTCGGCAGGGTGAGGGGCTCGTCGCGGTAGGAGACGTAGGCGGAGAGGCGGTCGTAGCGGACGGCGGAGCGGTCGTTGGGGTTGCGGACGAGGAGCGTGAACTGCATGGTGGCGACGACGGCGGGGGGGTTGGCCGGGTAGGCGAAGGGGTTGGCAGCGGCGGTGGCGTTGGAGTTGGTGGTGAGGGCGTAGATGGCGGCGCCGGTGACGGAGAAGCGGGGGCGGGAGGGGCGGTAGACGAGGTACAGCACCAGCGCCACAATCCCCGCGATCACCACGAACGCCAGCACGCCCGAGCAGACCGCGCGCCCGGCGCCGCTCCCGTGGTAGCGCCGCTCGGGTTTTCCGCTGGCACCGCCGTCGTCATGGGGCATCTTTCTTTTTCTGATGATCAGTCCAGTGTCCTCGCGTCGCAGCGACAAGGTCTAGGGTTTCTCCTCCTCCTCCTCCTCCTCCTCCTCCTCCTTTGGGCGTTTATATGGTGTATGTAATGTGTGTGTGTGTGTGTTTTGAGCTTTTTATATATATATTATGAAGAAGAGAGGAAGGTTAGTTAATTTGGTGGCGAGAGAGAGAGAGAATACGGCGGTGGGGCTTAAGGAAAGAGTGGCAACTGGGCTTTGGAGGGGAGGTTCTCTTTCCACCGAGTGTGGCTTTTTTTCTTTTTCTTTTTTTTTTAAATTTATTTGTTTTACGAATTGTGTGTAAATAATAAAAGGATAAAAAATTGGTAGAGTCCTCAGGTAACTCGGTTTTCATTATGCGGGCAACATGAATCTCAAAACTGCATTAATATAGACCAATTTCTTTCTTTCTTTTAAAATAAAAAAATGATTTATCAAAAAGAAAAAGGAGAGAATAAAGCAGTGGGAGTGATCATGTTATGTGATATAATGTCAATAAGTATTTTATTTTTATACCATTATTATGTGAGAAGTTTTTTTTTATTAGGTTTTAAGTATTGGCTATGGAATAATTCACACTGTTTTAGACTAAAAAAATCAAATAAAATTTTTTGAAAACCTTTAATTTCTTTTTTATACTTAAAAATTTTGGTCGAAATAATTAAGGTCGCGAACAGGTAACATGCCCGTAGCCGAAATAGTTGTTTCTCGTATCGTAAATTGGCAACAACATATGTTTTTTTTTTTTTTTTTTTTTTTTTTTTTCTTTGGCAGTAAAATTAAAAAAAAAAAAAAAAAAAAAATGGGCTCAACTTATCTAAGCCCATTAGGGCTTGTTGCTACAAGTAATAGAACACAATTTTGGGTTATTTCGGCCGGGCTCACTCCAAGTAAATTGGGCCAGAGCCATATTGTGTGTTATTCGAGGCCTTGTTGGGTTAGGACCCGAACTCGTAGCTCCACATTGGCTTTGAAAGAGTAAAAGTGACAAAATAATATTACAAACAGATAAGAGATAACATACTTATACTTATAATTCTCATATAAAATATGCCCTTAAAAAAACATATCTAAATATCCTAATAGGTCCGAATCTGTCTCCAGTGTTGGCACTATTATGCTAGTCCTTGTATGTTGATAAGTTCTATGATCTAATGTGCCATTATTTTGACAGTGAAGTGGCATTCATGAAGCACCATTAAGAAGATCTACTCCATACAGGTAATTGTAGTAAAAGCATTTGGACCGAAATTAGACTACATCATACCTTTAGAACAGTGATGCGCATTTGAGAAGGACTGTACAAAACTTCTGAGAATATCCTTTCCGAGCTCGCGAACATGATTTCTGAGGTAGTTGAAATTTACACTTTTCAACTTGTGAAATTTCCTGCAATATACCAAACAAGAACACAATTAATCGCTTGTGCTCGAGTCAGTTCTGTAATCTCTATAAAATGCATAAGTTGGCAATAAAGAATTGTAAGTAGATGAAAGCACTGAAGAGTATGCATTGTGAATGACCTGAATAACATGCACAAATTTGTTATGAGCTCACAAATTTTACGGTATCATGCCGGTGGTGATGGTTTTACTCATTTTAAGTTCTGAAAAGTAAAATTCTTGATTTAACTGTTAGTACACAAGAAGAAAAGAAATCATGAAATGAAATAGAGGAAAGCATAATTTGTTGCGGTATTCAGTGTTCTCCATTGCTCATAAAGCATCTTATAGAAACAAAAAGGATATATTAAACACGAATAGTCAGAATGAATGGTGTATTTACATTTTTCCGTTTTCCTTTTCAGATTGAAGTTGAGTTTATCCCTTATTATTTGATTATAATGCTTACTGTTCATGCAATTGCACACCATAAACAGCATTTGTCATGCCCAATATGCCCCAAATAGCAGCATCTTTTATGTTCAAAACTTGAATATGCAATGATAAATAAGCACATTCATTCACCATAGCTATTAATGAATTACTAGATATACTTTATATATATATTTTCCTAGATATACTTATATTTAGTTTGATACCGTGCTATGACTTCATCAGTTTTGACATACAAAAGACAAAAAGGAAATCCCTTAAGCATTGATATAGTGGTCATTTACTCCTTTAATGCTAGATTACTTTCTCACCTTCAACATTTATTACTATGACCCCTGTCTCTCTTTATATACAACATATGGCACCTCTCTCTCTTTCATGTGCACACACACACACAACCCCCCCTTGAAACAAGTTGGAAAAGTCGATCGCGCACGCGCACACGCACGCACTCCTTCCTACAAGCACTTAAATGGCTCTCTCTCTCTCTCTCAAGGACACACACACATACCCCTCCCAATAAGCACTCACATGGCTGTCTCGAGAAGTTAAGCACTTGTTTAACCACGATGGTTCTTAAAAGCAATAAGGTAAGAAATAATCATAAAATGTAATAAAATAGTACTATATTTTCTTTCCAAATGATCTAACTATCGAAGAAAATTTCTTTTGTGAATGGAAGAAAATTATTATTCTTAAGACTAGGCAAGTCTGATGAATTAGCAAGGTTTGGAACAGGTATGATTTAAGAAAATACTATGATCTTATTGTAGTTTGAAAAACAGCCTAATATGTATGCATCCTTGCCTGAATGTTTCATCTGATGATGTAGATACAAACAGCACTTGCCAACATGCCTGTTTCTCTGTAACATTTGTTAATCTATTTATATTTTTCATCTAGTCATTCTCCTATACGCAGGAAAGCACCATAGTAGCTGAGGGATATATCAAGGATGAGCCCATTGATGGAGATTACAAGCCTGAGATAAGGAACAAGAAAGGCGGTTGGCCGCCAGCGTTACTTTTGCTATGTATATTTCTTTCATTTTCTTGGCTATTCTCAATTTGGGTAATGTTTATGTGCCTTATTATCACTACTGCTTTTACCATCACTGATTTTGATTGGTCAATCATTTAATTTCAGTTGCTAGTTCTTCCTGTAATGGGATGTCCTTGCTCATAAAAGTTCTTGGTTTTCATATCTTCATAGTAACTCTTTCCTCTTCACCCCACCAAAACACCCCCACCGGTGTCCTCCTTTCAAAGCATCATAATAACTCCCTCTAATTTGCAGCATCTTTGTTGACAGTGAATCATGGACTCGCTACTCTAGCCTTTGTTGGCGTTGAAGTGAACCTGGTGCTCTTTGCAACACGGGTTCTAAATCAAACCAATGCGGAGGCAGCCAACACCTTCAGTAGGTGGATGGGGACGGTCCATCTCTTCTCTCTAATGGGTGCTTTTCTGAGTGATGCATACTTGGGTCGATACACTACATGCGTCATCTTCCAATTTGTCTTTGCTATTGTAAACAACTTCTATCCCTCTATTATTTGATAATGTTTGAAGTAGGTTATATGAGACAAATCACTGCAAAAAACTCTCAAATGCATCATGTTGATCATCTTTATATATGCAGCTAAAACATAAATATGACACAACGTGATCGCAACGAAAATCCACCATGAAACTAGAATTGACTCCAAATATATTTTTGTAATTGTTGTGAAAATGCAGAGGCTATTAAAGACTTTCTATTTCTGTGAATACAATGATATCACTTATAGAGATTTGATCCCTTTAACTACTTTGTACAGGGCTTGGCAATGCTTTCAATGACAACTTCCTTTCTACTACTCAAACCACATGGCTGTGGCAAGCTAGGATTTCTATGCGATTCCCACTCCCCTTTTGAAATTACCATGTTCTACCTTTCCATTTATTTAATAGCCTTAGGCAATGGTGCATATGAACCCTCCCTTGCCACTTTCGGCTCCGACCAATTTGATGAACAAAACTCACAAGAGAACTCCTCAAATCAGTCATTCTACAGCTATTTCTATGTTGCCACAAACCTGGGATCATTAATATCAGAAACTGTATTGGCATATATACAAAATTTGGGTGATTGGTCATTAGGATTTTGGGTGTCTACTGCTAGTGCAGGGACTGCTTTCTTAATGTTCTTGAGTGGAACCATGAGGTATAGGAGGTTTAAGGCCAGCGGGAACCCGATCTCAAGGTTTTTCCAAGTGGTGGTGGCCGCATGGAGGAAATCGACGGTTGAGATCCCATTGCATGACGATGGGCTATTCGAGGTTCATGGAACAACTACAACTACTCATGGTGCTAGGAAGATACTTCACACTAAAGGATTCAGGTAATTACATGCGTTATTGCTATGTTATCCTCTAGATTTTCACACCTACGACAACTCTTTTTTCCACTTTTATCATGTTCATTGCTTTTAAATATTGCTTTTAACTGTGGCATGATCTGCCCTGTTTGGCCAATCCAGGGTTTTTTTGCATATACGCCTGAAAATATGCCAACTTGCACTAATACCCCTGCAAAGTCGGTATTTGCTTGCGTTGGCAGTCCCTACTTTCGGTGTCTATTCAAAAAAGATATTTGCACATATTCACGTGGCAGGGACACAAATGTAGATACATACGGCGGATATGGATGCAAGTATCAACTTTCTAGGAGTATTTGCACAATTGCATGCTTGCAGGAGCTGAATAAGCCAGAACAACAAAAGAAAAAAAAAATGCAAGGAATCAACACCCCCCCAACCCAAACGCAAACTAGAATTAACTTGCCTATCTAAACTCCAAAACCAATAAAAGAACTGGATGAAAAAGATAACACTTACTCAAAGTTGCAAAATCCTTTGAAACAGGTTTCTTGATCACGCAGCGGTGATCACCGCCAAAGACAGGATTGACGATCCAAAACCGAACAACTCATGGTGCCTTTGCACGGTTACCCAGGTAGAAGAGGTGAAGTCCGTGCTCCGCCTTCTACCCGTCTGGCTTTGCACCCTAACTTTCTCGGGGATTTTTCTACAAATGTACTCACTCTTTCTCGAACAAGGAGCCGCAATGAAAACCACAGTAAATAAATTCCACATTCCCCCTGCGAGCATGACAGTTTTTGATATTGTCAGTGTATCATTCTTCATTATCTTCTACGACAAATTAATTGTACCACTTTACGCCAAGTTAACCAACTTAGCCCCTACTGCTCCATCAGATCTTAAGAAAATGGGAATAGGTCTGATGATAGCATCTATTGCAATGGTCACAGCTGGCATAATAGAGCTAAAAAGAAAACATCATTGCACAAAGGAAGTAGAGGAAATGAGTTCACTAAGTTTGCTTTGGCAAATACCTCAGTATGTATTAATCGGTGCAGCAGAGGCTTTCGTATATGTAGGTCAATATGATTTTTTTGGCACAGAGGCCCCGGATGGATTGAAGAGCTTAGGGATTGGTCTTTGCATGGCCTCTACTTCTATAGGAAGTTATTTGTGCAGTTTGATACTCACACTGGTGATGGTGATCACAGCGAAGGGAGGAAGAAAGGGTTGGATACCGTCTGATCTGAATCATGGGCATTTGGAGAGGTTCTTCTTCCTCATGGCGGGATTGACTCTGGTTGAGTTAGCAGTATTCATTTGGTTCGCAAGGAGATATAACCGTATATCATTGGAGAGAAAAGAGGGGCAATTAATTGAGACAGAATAATCCAATGATTTGTAAGGAGTTTGCAAAACTGTTCTAGATCAGACTAATGGAATTTATACTAACAACATAATAAATACCATTCCTTGTCTGATCATGTTGTTCGAGAAAGTACAAAAGAAAACAAAAAAAAAAATGTACCTCGAGTTTTTCGCTTTAGGTTCCCAAGTGCAGAGCAGGTAACCTGATTCAAGCACAACGTAAATTAATGATGCTCCTGCATCGAAATATTTGAACTATCTCCATGGATTTCTCCAACTTATATATGAACAATATAACCAACCAAATGATCTTGGGGCAGCAGCTCTTTAAGAGTCTAATTACAACAACTGATGAGACAACTGTTTGAAATATTAATTACTGAAACAAGATTTGTCAAGTATATAGTAGTAAAATCAGATGCCGAAATTAAAAAAAAAGGTATAAACATACATAACTTACCCGAACCATGAAGCATTTTGAATCGGCTACCCAACCTTTCAAAGTTTTGATTTTACTACTCAATCTTTCAATTTGTTTAATTTGAAACAGTCAATGATACTTTGACTTTAAAATTTATTACTTAATTTATTAATTTATAACTGCGAGAATTGCATGAAGTATATTAACTAAACATATAAATATAAATGGCACAATCAAATTTGAAGTCATAATGCCGTTGACTGGCTCAAATCAAATAAATTGAAAGGTTAGATAGTAAAATCAAAAGATTGGGTAGCCAACTCAAAATTGTCCATGGTTCTGATGACTTCCATACGTTTTTACCAAAACAAAAAGGATCCATCTGTTGCACAGGAAATATATACCAAAAAGTACTAAAGAGCAGAACAAGAAAAAAAAATAAAAAATCTAATTTTACCAGTGCGGCATAACTGATTGCTTTCTGATAGTGATCTTACATTTTCATGGCTACCTGAATAGTGTAGACATAAATGTTCATGGCTACCTGCCACATCATAGTCATATAGGAGGATACAAATGCAAGCAAATGAAACTTCAGCAGAAAATACAGGACAAAATTTCTTAATTCTTATTCTTTTTCATAGTATACGTGAAACATGTAACAAGAAGTACACCACTTATCAATGATATAAAGTAGCACAATGATTATATGGGCCACACATTAAAATTATGAAATTAGAGAACTTAGAAGTAAAACAAAAGCATCTCATTTGGATATTTTAGCAGTAAGTTCCCTAACAAGCTTTGCAGCAACCATCGCGGTCATTCCATCTACAGTGTCACGCTGCGGGTTGAACTCCACCACATCGGCTGCGACAACATCAGCTTGAAGATTGTGGAGAATGTTGAGGACATCGCGGAACGAGAGGCCTCCAGGCTCGATGTGGGATACACCAGGAGCAAATGCAGGATCGAGACAGTCGACATCAACAGAAATGTAAACTCCCTTCACTCCTTCCCCAAGTTTCTGTCCAAATTCTCAAGAATTTAATGCCATTTAAGGGTACTAAGAAAGCTGAATGATAGAAGACGTGACTAGAGATACCAGATTTTCCAGCATATGGCGGTCTCTTGAAAAAGTACGCATTTCGTACTGTTCCACACCAAACCTCTTTCCTTGTTCGCGCCCTTCTTTAGTGATTGATCTGATGCCTACCTGTATTTTCAGAAAAAGCAAGTGAATGAAATGAGCTCAAAACATTTTAAAGAAAAAAACAATGCTTATGAAGCCAGTTACTCGGAGTTAGCACTGGACTCTGAATCCAAGAGGATAATTACAAACTAAAACCAAAAAAGTACATGATTAGTTATCATCAGGATTCTCTTACAAAAGAAACTAGATTAAGGATGCACAAGCAGAACATTCTTTGGTGGAGAAGCTATGCATAAATTTTGACTTCTCTCACAGACGACTATAGTTACTTATTTCTGTTTTTCTTTGGTTTTCAAATTGGTAATGCTATCAACTAATTCGTAGTGCCACTTCGCATTTTATGTGTGCAAAAAAAGAATAAAAAAACATGACTTGATACTATATACTATATTAGCAGTACTTCTCATGATATGAAAAAGATGGCCTTACTTGAAGAAGCCGTCTAGCATAACCCCCCTCCATAATTCGGGCAAAAGAAGAGGCATGTGAGTATAAATTTCCTTCATAAGCATGATAGATATCTGGATGAGCATCGAGATGAAGAATGTCTAACGGCCCCCCAAGCTTTTCTGATACAGCTCTAACAACTGGAAAAGATATTGAGTGGTCACCACCTAAAACCAATGGACGAAGGGGCTCCTGCAAATAATTGCATTTAGATCTCATTACAGAGGTTAGGCACATAAAGTTTCTTTGAATACCAATGTACTTGAATTGTCGAGGATACATAAGAGAAAAATACAGAAGCAAGATATTCTTCTACTATGAAGCAAGAATGGCCTTTCACCTGTAGATACTTCTATTATGAACTTATAACAACATAGATCCCAGTCCCAGATGGTGAAAATAAAATGTGAAAGACAATAATAACATAATAATAACAATAGAAACTTAACAACAATAAACACAAGTTGTCATTATAAGACAACAGTTGCATTATTATATCATAATGTCATCTCCAAAGAAGATGACCAATACAATGCCCATCATGGAGTTTGTCAAAAAGATGTATGCATACTCAAGGGGACAATGTGTGACAACTGTACAGAAATTATGAAAAGCTGAATAATTTATAAAAATTTCTGGACTAACAATTCCAGATCTAAAGTGCCCTTTTTTATTTCGACTTGTGCTTAGGCAGACTGAATCAATCTTATATGCAACAAAAAAAGCCAATTTGACAAAAAATTGATCATGATATCCAAGTGATTCTTAAATAAAAAAAAAATGAGAAGGCCATATAAAATCTACATATTAACTTTCGAATATGGCCAAAATTGGGTTAACAACTAAAATAGCGGAAAATTCAATACTCCATATTATCGGATCACTCTACTTGATCAAGAACGTAAAGCCAATCAAGTTTGTGCCACTATATAGGAGTTCCTGATGGGCACGAATCATGATACAACTGTTTTCACAGAAAAGTTCTTGAAATATTACACTTACTTCTTCCATCACTATTTTGACAGAATCACTGATAACGTTCATTAATCTGTCATCATCTATTCCACAGTCACGAATCTCTTGAACAGGAACATCACCAACATCAGTTAGCACACGAGGATCATTCAATTCTTTGCCTGTGTAAACATCAAATTGATGGAATAAAAACATATTAACTATTGCATGATAAAATTGACCAGCCAAGAAGCAAAGATATAAAAGCAAATTGACCTTACAATCGCTATTAAGTACGAATGATTAAAGACAAATTTTCTATCAGCTTTAAGCTTTTAGAGAAAAGGTCCATCTCACAAGCCCATCAAAGCAAGAGGTCCAGAGTTGCAAGTATTTCCAGCTCTTACTCGCATTTAACCTCCTTTCATTTCATTCAAAAATTCACGTGTTGGGCTTCTGGTCAAAATCCACTCAAACATTGGGAGAGTATTGAGCTCATAATTTGAGACCATATAAGCAATTATCAGGTGCTTTATAGTACCTTCTTCGGTGCTGGAGTTGGTGCTACCACACCAGATGGCCTCCCTTATGCGAGGAGGAGCAAAAGCAGGACCTTGCAGGAAAGATGAATTGTGGCCCAAAGGAACACCCAGAAGCGATGCAGAAGCTTTAACACTTCCCAAAGCCCGAAGCAGCTCTCCCTGGTATAATAAACATGGAGTTAAACCATACGCAGCTCTTGTTTGAACAAAGCAGAATTTGAAAGACGTTAACACTTGGAGAAGCTCGAAGCAATTAATTTGATAATTTTTCAGAGTAAAGAAAACAAAGAAGATTTGATTTAAAACCAGGGTTTACACTAGAGAGATGAAGGCAGAGACAACTATATTGATAATCTATTGATATTTCTTTCTCTTTTTTTTGAGTACTATTTGATGCAGTGCTGTGTAAGAAGTACTCTTAAGGAAAAACAGTATATTAATCATTTTTTCTTAACAGCTTAAGAAAATTTTGAAGGTTCTGCTTTTAATTCTCAAAACTACAATTATGCTTTCCACTACAACAAAGGTTACATCTTTCCAAACGATAATTGAAAGCAGAAGCAGAAGCAAGCGTGATCTCATAAATGGGTTCCCGCCTCGCGAATTACATTAGCTACAAAAACTAATATACTTCAACAAGTGCACAGCACCATTTAGAAATTTAAGGAGTTTCCCAATCCCCAACATACATCCTCTGTTTCCCAATTCCTGCATTCTCCCTCAACTCAACATTTCCACAAGATCGAGAACATAAACTCGCAGTTCCCTATGCTCGACGAATTTGTCTCGATGAATCGGCAAAGAGACTCAAAAGAACACAAAACTACCAATCGCTCGTTCGACGAAAATTGTAACACAAGGCGTAATAAATCAACACGACTACTACAAATCAAACGAGAACTACAACATTCTGCGACATCAGCAATCACTCTTATCAGTTGCTCGACGAATTGTCTCGGTGATGAACAACAACACGTACGCCTCCACAAAGATCAAAGTGCAATACCTTGAGCTTGGCGCGCTCGCGGATGAGGGTGAGGGAGGCGTCGATGACGCGGCTCTGCCCCTTCTCCACCAGCGCCGCCGACACGTTCGCCACGCTCAGCTTCTTCACGTGGTGGATCCACTTCGTCCCCTGGCTCATCCTCCCCCTTCCCTCTCTCTCTCTCTCTCTCTCTCTCTCTCTCTCTCTCTCTCCCTCTCCCTAACCCTAATCCAACCAGGAAGACGATGATGTGTAGAGAGAAAGCTATGTGTGTGCGTGTGTGTATGTATGTATAGAGAGAGAGAGAGAGAGGAGTACGGGGGAAGAGGAAGGAGACGTACTAGGGACTGCTTATCGTCGTCACACCCAACAACCTGAATCGGAAAGCGATTACTTAATTATTTTTTCAAATAAATTTAGTTCTTAAATTTGAAATCTCATATTTTTCTAATTATTACATTTTTAGTCGTCTCTGTTAGGAATGATCGGTAAAATAATTACTTTATTATCATTCGCATAGGATAGTTTCTAATTTTATATAATTATTTTAACTTTTCTTCTAGGGTGAATATATTTATCTAAAATTTTCATTTTGTGTCAAACTTTTAACAATTATTTTATATTATTTTTGATATGATTTGAAAATAAGAGATTGTATGTTTGAATTTTACTTGACCTCTAATCTATTTTACTTTTTTCTCTATAAAATTCAACAAAAGTCGAGAGACATTGCAAAAGAGTTCTCTATTAATTATTAATACCTCTTAAATATTTTATTTTACTAGTCAAAATTTTGTTTAAAGATAAATAGTTAAAATTTTGCGAGGAGAGTAGTCGAAGAAGACAAAGAATGAGACGTAATTCTGAGTCCATTATCTTATTGTCACTGTCAACAACCTGAGTCCAAAAACGTATTATTTTATTCAATTTCTTTCACAATTAGATACGCATCCACACATAGTTGGATAAGTTCACGTGATTGTTTTCCTCGCAACTAAAATTATTATTAAATGGATGTTTTATTAGGCTTGGATGAGATTAGTTATTCCGCGTGTAGCATTTTAATAACACTTTTGCTTCACTAGTTTCTTTCTTTTTATTGGATGAGAATTAGACCAGGCGCAGGCAATAATTTCTCGTAGGAATACAAAGGCCGCTATTCGGTCCAATCACTGGTCTTGACACGAGTGATGTAACTATATTTTAAATTTTAATTTATCAGAGATTTTTTTTGGGTAAAAAACACTGTTTAAACTATAGCACTCATGCAGGAAAGTTCGATTTAACTTTTTGTTTAAATTTTATTAAACAGTTCGACAAGCTTGTGTTCTCAAGCGAAGTTACTGCTTAAAACGTCCTGATCCCGAAATTTTCGTAAAATCTTATAAAATTTTGAAAAAATTATGTAAGAGTACTTACTTCTTCTCCAAACTAAAAGATGAATTCATCAAAACACACAAAGAAACTGCTACTACTGCTCCAGGTAAAATCACACTACAAAGGAACAATTTGACACCACACATAAAAATATGTGTTACATCAACCAACAAGCACCACAAAAACCATTCGAACATTTGCAGTTCGAAATCAAATCGATAATCTCCTTACTTTATTTGGAATGACAACTTTTAACCTGCATGACACGAACACTAGTTGCAACTCTGGTCTACAAGCGATAAAGAAAAGGAGGGAAAGAAACAGCTCTGCTCCCAATCCAATTTACAACTGTTCGAGAATAAAACAGCATAAATGCTTTAAACAGGTCGTTAACACGGATATTAGTTGGTGTTGATCACTTGGGCACGCCGAATTTTCCCATCATCTTTGCTATAACAGGAGCGACCTTCGGATTTTCTTGGTGTTTAGCAAAGCTCGCGGGGTTATTCATCACTGCACCATGAGAACAAAACAGCCGAAATTAGTTTAAGTTGGTCACTTTACGTCCAACTTCAGAAGGGAAAAGGCAGAAAATGAAGTGAAACTACATTAATGAATTTATTACATATATATAATAGATTATGGTTTAATCTACAGCCGCACATCATCATATAATATAAAATTGGGATCTTCAATGCACAGTTCATCTAGAACACTCCTTCAAACATCATGCCAGTGGAAGGTGATTCAGATCCGCAGATGTATATCTACACACTATAGCAGGTCGCATAAAGTGCATGCTAGCATCAGAACCATCTAATTAAAACTAATCCTTTTCTAACAACCAGGCTATCTACGAGCCCAACATGTCGAATCCACGACGAATAAAAAAAGGAGTCGTTTTCTTAAAGGGTCAATTTTTCAAAGGATCAATCTGAGGATCAATCTGAAGATTGACCCAGGAATGGTCATGTAAACTTAACCTGGTTGAGTTCAGGTTAAGCACACTTACTTTTTAACTGAAAATGTTTTATCGGTTAATATACGGTTTGTATCAACAAGATGGAAAAAATCTAATCCAACACAGTCCACTCAAGTTGGATAAATGCAATATGAGAAGGAAACACATATAAATATTTGTTTGCAGTGGGCACATTAGACTTCGAATCTATTGGAATATAGGAGCATGTAAAAAGAAAAAGACCACACAACTAAAAAAGAGACGCACGCTGATACCATTGGTATTTAAGTTCAAAGTGCCCCAAAGTACCCAGAATACTGTGTATTGTTTATTGCACCTCTTTTCCAATTACTAAGAGTCGAAGTTAAGCAGTTACACAATGCAAGTTTGCGCATGCAATGTCGAAAACTTGCTTCAAAACAACTATTTTGAACCATTTGAAAAATCATTAGAATTAAATAGTCTACTGGGCAATTTTGTCTACAGCACACCCCTCGCCACCTGAGTTGTTCGACCAAGTAATCTTAAGAGCACAACAGAACATATAATATGCAACAAACAAAAATTCATTAAACAAGCATACCATCTTGCAGAGCAGCCATGATCTCTGGATCACTAAACGCTGCCATTAATTCAGGATCCTGTTTCACAAAGGAATGACTAGTTAATTACATTAAACATGTAGGATATAGATTACTAATAACAGAACGAAATGGTAAGCTATCAGTTGAGGCAAAAATAATATAAACTTACATTCAAAATTTTGCTCATATCTATGTTCCCAGGAGCTGCACCAGGCATAGCACCCGGGAATCCACCTGGCTTTCCTCCTGGGAATCCACCTGGCATACCGCCAGATGGCCGACTTGATGACTGCTGCTCTTTCCTTTTGGCCTTCTCATAAGCAGCCTGCAAAACACAATAATTGCAATAATATGACATGCTAGAAGCCATTTTGCCTGTATTTTTTTTTTTATAGTTTATGTTGCTGCGGTGCTAGTTAGTGCGTTATGGTCCATAAGAAGACATTCCTGCCCAATGTCTCTAAAAAGTGCAAAAGATGGACTATGACATCACAAGATAGGTCAGATATTTTCATGAAAACCCCCATAACAGATATCCTTGAAGAAGATCAACTACCTGAGCCTCAGCTTTGCGACGCTGCCTCTCACGCTCTAATTTCTTCTCTTCTCTTTCCTTCCTCAGCCGATCATACTTCCTGCGGTGTTCTTCAATTTTGTGTGCATTCGGTTCTACCTGTACGTAGACATAGGAATTTGAAGTTTCCAACATCACAAAGAAACACAATAAACTCACGATTCTTCAAAGACAAAAAGGAAAAAAAAAGGGGGAAAAAAAGGAATCATGAGACAAAAAAGAAGAAAATAAATTACCTTTTTGAGAAAAGAACCTATCTCATCATCATAATCCAAAGTTGATGCTAAATGCAAATCCTTGGCAGCTTCCTCCCATTTCCCAAGCATAGCAAAAGCAATTCCTCGAGACTTGTAGCCTTTCGCTGAGTCAGGGTTAATCTGCGAGGCAAAAGAGAGAAACGAGATTATAGAAAATATATATGAATGTTCAAAAAATAATGAGAGAATGGTGATATAAAGGTGAGATATAGCAAATACCTCTAAAGCTGCATTTGCATCACGAATGGCAGCATTTGGTTTCTTCATCTTAATGTAAACAGATGCTGCATTTGATATAAAATTGCTCAGTGGGATGAGCATGAAAATGAGGAATAAGTGTGTTGAAAACAGTAGTATTTAGGCAACCGCCATTTACCTCTTGTGGCATACATAATGGCTGATGTCGAATTTAGTAATATAGCCTGGGTAAGATGGTCGATGGCCTCATCAAAGTTTCCTGAGAATTAGCCAACAACAAATAAGTCAAATATCTTCTGGCTTCATACGTTAGTCCAACTACAAAAACTTACATATAGAAAGTAATATACCTTCTGAAATTGCTTCCATGGCTTTCGCCTTCGCCTCTTGAGATGCCTCACGATTCTCTTCAGTCACCTCAACAGACGGATCACCCATCTGCAGAAAGCAAACAAACAATGTTAACAACAAAATATACAGAAAAGTCACCTATCTACATATATAGTTATATACCCACAACAAAATCTGATTTCACATATCACCCTTAAATATGCAGTTCCGTGCAAAATTGTGAATCTATCTGACATGTGTTGGCTCAGTTTTGTGTTACAAAAAGTATTTAGAAGTTTGAAAATGAAGATTTGGATTTTGAACTGATGTGTATATATTGTAAATAGATAATTTTATAGAGGTATGAATATTTCAATTTCTAATCATGGAGCATTGATTGTAATATCCATCTTAATATCACCTTTTGTGGAGGATCATTGTCAGGTTCTACAGTTTCTCCTTCAAGCTCAATATCTGATTCAATAATTTCATCATCAAGCTCATCATGAACTGGAGTGGCATCCTTCACATCAGCCGCATCATCATCATCAAGATCATCGTCCATTTCATCCGCCACATGACTTTTCTGCAAAGTTAGAACCATTCAACAAAGCCTACGTCAGGATATTTTGTTCGCGTCAAATGATCAAAATAATGAGAAAATGCTCATACAAGAATAGCCGATATGTTTAACAATCTTGGAAGCACATACCAACATACATCAAAGATAGCACAACAACTCCCCACTAACCAAATGAAACCAACAAAAAACACTTACCAAAAAAATCTTTTAGAGGAGAAAAAGAACAACTATGTCAATTAATTATATTTCCAACAAGTATGTACATGAATCAGGTAATAAGCAGTGTTAAACTTACATGAACCTCTAGCCCCCGTAAGCCGAAGTATCGATTTGAAGTTTCTACTTCTATTGCGACAGAAAATTGTCAGGGAGACTAAAAAGAAAAATAATGATACTCAAACATCTCTACTCAAAAAGCACTTCCTAGAAGCCCAGTTGGGCCAATAAGGCCCTCTTATATTTTTCATCTGTTTACCCATCTCTATCCAATTTCGTTCTCTCCATTAACTTAAGATCTGAGCTTTCTTCATCCATCACAACATTCATTTGTTGCTGAGACAAATTATCAAAGATATCATCCCAACTTCACACCAAAAAATACCCAACTTGTTGTTGTCAACGCATCAAAATTGAATTTTGAATGAAAAATTGTTGCGCCCGAACTGGAAAGACAAGCAATCATGCTCAATGTATGTTAAGAAAACCACTGAGGTCATTATAACACTTCAAAATCAAAATTTTAATGTGAAACTTACTCTCCCTACTTCCAAAGTTCCAACACGCTCTCAGATGCCGAAATCGAGAACGATCCTAAAGACTCCTCTATCAAAACCTCTCTTTTGGTGTCTTTCTCATAATAATCTCCGCTCAAATAGTTCGAGATCTATTAAAGCAACCCCAACATTCGCCTCACCCCCGATCAAACCCACAAATACTCAAACCAACTGAAAAGGTGAATTAAGCAAAACCCAATACTAAATCATAAGATCTAAGAAGTATGGAATGAACATTACCGAATCATGCGCCCTGGGGATCTCCCCGGAATTGTACGCGGCGGGAGGGAGCTTCGCACCCATGCTGGAGAAAAACCCATCAAACCGATTAGAGAAGGAGATCAAAGGGGTCGATTGATACAAGGGGAAGATGAGGGATCTACTAAGTTTCACCTCTCGAGGTATTCCCGGAAGAAGGAGATGGAGGGGTCGCTGAGGATGGCGGGGTTCTTCTTGCACAGCTCCACAAAGTGCCGAAGCTCCTTCACCTTCACCGCGTCCATGGCGGAATCCTGCAGAGAGAAAGCGAGAGCGAGAGAGAGAGAGTGGTGTAGAAGACGAAAAGGTTTTGGGGGCAGGGCTTTTGCTTTTTCGTCGCCCGTGGTTTTATTCACTGCTTTTTTATATTATAATTTTGGTGAAAATGTATTTTGCCCCCTCAACTATGGACTATTTGGCAGTAGACTCCTCAACTTTAATTTTTCCTTTTTTAATTCAACAGCAAATTATAATTTGACAAAAAATTTAACTCGGCGCACTGGAATAACTTTTAATATTAAAAAAAAAAATCTCTCAAAAAAACAGTGATTCATATTTCCAGCTAGAGCATGTAGCAAAAGACTTTTTGGTTGGCACTTGAGACTCAAATTCAAATTCTAATTGATTCATATTTTCAGCTAAGTTTATTTCTAAATAAAATAAATCAAGCGGATAGCATGTTATCTATCTCTAAAAAAAAATATTAAAAAAAATTTTCGAAAAATTAAAAATTAAATGGACTCTTTCAAGATAGTCGTATAGTTGGAGGGTCTCCCTAATTTTTTGGATTAGAATAGGAGAAAGATGGGAACGGGCCCACGCATTTGTGCCTCTCTCTAGAATTCGCCCGAGCTTCTTCTAGGAGCTTCCAAGGTGTTCAGAGGCTTATCCAATCCCTTTTATTTCCCCTTTTATTTTTTTACTTTTTATCTTTTCTTCTTATTCACTCTATTCTGTTGCACCATTGATTGCCCCCAATTAACTTACTTTTTAAATTTTTTAAAATAATTTAATAACATGTCCTGCTTAATATCAAATGTCAAATATTTTTTAAAAATAATTGGTGTCATATTTAAGGCCGAATTAGTTATAGATACGAAAAATGATATTAAGGATGATTAGATTTTTGAATCATTGCTTACTATATTTTTTAAATATGCTGGACAGGAAAAATGAACCATCTCAATATTTTTATTGCTTTAATAAGGGAGCGAATTCTTTAAAATTATGGGTCCAAAAATTTTAAATATTCAGAACCATGGCGACAATTTGATGATCATATTATGTCTATAATCAACTTAGGCTTCATTTGTGATCACAAAAACAATTGCATTATATGTAATGAAAAAGTATATTGTTTGTTATCCTCGTTGGTACAATGCACATACCATAATGAATTAACTAAAATATATTTTATACAATCATGTTAGAAAATAAAATATACATTTTTATTATAATTTATTTTGAATCGTACGACACCGCATCATCTTAAACAAAAATATCCCCTCTCAAATAAAGCAAGCCCACTATATTATTATTATGTATATATATATATGAAATTATGCTGCCCTTTAAGACGACCTTTGATTTTTTTTTTTTTTTAGAGATAAGTAACATGCTATTTGCTTTATTTATTTTATTTAGAAATAAATTTAGCTGAAAATGTGGATCAATTAGGATTCGAAGTTGGGACCTTGAGTATCAACTACCAAACCCTTTGTCACTTGCTCTAGGGACGGTCAGTATCTACACAAACAGTGATTCCTTACTTGCAATACACAATAAGATGCTCCGATACCAACCGTCCTTAGAGCAAGTGGCAAAGAGCTTGGTGGTTAGTACTTGGGACCCAAGTTTGAATCCTAATTGATTCACATTTCCAACTAAGTTTATTTCTAAATAAAATAAACGAAACGGATAGCGTGCTACCTATCTCTCTCTCAAAAAAAAAAAGAAAAAAAGATGCCCCGATGTGCTTAATTACTATTGCTTGTTGAAGAACACTGTAATTAATGAAATGTTACAAGATCTAATTATAAGAAAACATGAGTGGATTATATTTTACAAACAATGTCACTATCACAACACACTTAAGATGTATGAGCTCTTAGACCATAACAATTTTGGGTGCCTTTCTCTCTCAAAAAAAAAAAAAAAAACAATTTTGGGTGCCTTAAAATTATATACTTTTGTACTTAGAATTAATAAAATCTTATATTAAGCCGGGGAAGCAATACTAAAATTTGTTTAAGCAGTGAAGCAATATTTGATTTTTATTTGCATTCCTCCAATAAAACTATTAGATGGCATCCTTCAAACTGTACTGTAATCGTGTTTCTCAAATTCAAGTTTGGTGATTCGTATTAGAGTTGAATCGAATGTCATTGAAAAACTAGTTTTATAAATATGAAAATTAGTCTCAAAATTGATGCCATTGTGTTTGAAACTTAAGATTTTAATTTATTGCTATCTGTTAGACTACATATTTAGCAAGAGCTTGAAAAATTAATCCTTTTTCTAATTAATTTTGCCATGTTAATACAAAATGGCATGGTTCACAAGGATGACGTGGTGGACATTGTTCACAGAGTGACATTAATGACGTCTCCTCCGCCAAAACAAAACGCCGTATCCGCCGATACGGATAACGCTCCCTCACTCCCACGCTCATTAATGGCTTCTCTGAGCTTCTCGTCCATCGCTCTCCACTCCATTCCCCAAAAGCTACCGCGAACGAAGATCTCATGCGTAGGATGGGTGAGTACGAGATCCTCCTCCTCCTCCTCTTTCGAGCATAACCATTTTCGATTCACGACGACCTCTTCTTCGTCTTCTTCGTCTTCTTCATCTTGTTTCTAGGACCCGGAGGGCATCCTGGGGCCGCCGCGCGGGGGCCACATCGCGCGCCTCGAGATCAGGCGGCGCCTCGAGAGGGACGCCGACGCGCGCGAGGAGATCCAGCGCCGCGCACGCGAGGAGCGGCTGCGCCGGCGCGAGAGCCGGGAGGTCTCGCTCGTCTCTCTCTCTCTTAGGCATTTCGTTGAACACCTTGCGGGTGGTTTCGGGTTTTGGTTGTTTTGCTGGGGGTTTTTGATTCTGAGTTTTTGGTGTTGTGATTAGGATAGGCGCGCGTGGTGCCGGAGACGGAGGAGGGGCTGGTGGAGTACTTGTTGGACACGGAGGCTCGCGAGATAGAGATCGAGATTGCCCGGTTGCGGCTGAGGTATTAACAACACCCCCACCGTTTTTATTCTTTGTTACCATCTACATGCTAATAGAACTTGGATTTGTTGAATAACAGATGTACAAACTAGTATGGCCGCAATAATTTCAAGTTTAAATTTTTACTCCAATTGGCCCAATACTAGCTGCTTCATCAGCAATAAGAACAGTAATTTCATTTGATTTTGAGGAAGATCAATTGAGTAGGAATTTTTCCAATTCATGGATGAGTTGGAGATTTTGAATTAGTAAGTTGGTAACACTGATGCTGATGGGATTGCTGATCATATCTACGGGTAAATCAAAATTAAAGAGAATGAAAGAGAGAAACCAAAGGATAGTCAACTTCTTCGAGATGATCGGCTGACGGAAGCTAAAACTTCGTTGTGTTTTCTTTATTGAGTTTTTCGGATGGCTCTTTGGGTTTACAATGCCAGTTACAGAAGAGAAAATTGGAAATATAAATTACGCTAGTAGAGAAATTAAATCTTTCCATCATCAAATGTGGGCTGGTATCTGATGCATGAACTTTTTCCCAACACACTAGCAATATTTTGGAATGTAGTTAATAAGTTTTAGATAAACTGGAGTGAAGGTTTTCAGACATAGAGACCAAGGAACCTTAGGGCATGTTTGTATTGGTGCAAATGAAGGGGCAGAAGTGGAGTTATAGTCTAAGTGACAACTTCTGTGTTTTCTTTGGCAATAGTGTGAGAAAATACTGTAACTGAACTCACAGATTCTCCTTTGCCTGTAGAATGGTAGTATCAGCAATGAACATTTCGCATCCACTTCTCTGGTGTTTCACGGCCTCAAGGAGTATAGAGATTAAAATACATGCCTTGTACTTACTATCAATTAATATTACCAGGCTTCTTTAATTTTTATCCAAGATATCCGCGTCAACATGTGGTGACACTCTTTTATGTTGTTTTACTAATTTGATTAGATGCAAGCGTCTCACACCAAAGCTAAATGAGAGAAAAATAAGGTCTTATAGAGTTTAACTTTGCTGTTGACCTTTTGTATTAGGAATTATCGTTTTATTTTAGTCTGAACATGCTTTTATCCTCAGATGGTCAGTAAAAATGCGAGCTTTATGAAATTGGTATCAATATTGAAGTCCGTTAGCTAACGATCATTCTAAATCTACCTTAATTTCATTATAACTTGTTTTCATTTATGCAGATTAAATAAAGAGTTCTTCGATCACCTGCAGCGTGAAGTTGGGCAGCTACGTTTTGCATTGAACAGAACTAAGGTTAAGTCTGGCACTAATTATTTTTCTTTTGGTTACGAAATAGATTAATTTGGTGAACATTGAACTGATTCTAGATTTTTTTTATAGGAGATGGATGAAAGATTAATTGAGCTTGAAGCTATGCAGAAGGTTCTGCTGGAGGGAACAGGTTCGGTTAAATTGCAAGCATCATTTCACAAGAGAGATTTATTTGCTCTGTCCCCTCTCTTGCATTAAGCAATGTTCTTCTTGGTCTTTTTCTCTCTAACTCCGCTGCAGAGGCATATGACAAGATGCAAGAAGACCTTGTGTCGGCTAAAGAAAGGCTCATGAAGATATTGCAATCTAAAGATCGAAAGGCAACAGTAAGATCAGCAAATTATTTAACACAATCTTCATCAAACTAGCTTCTAAAAGAAGTTAAGCTTATGAAGCTTTGAACTTAAGCAGTTGCTAGAGATGGTCGAGCGAAACGAGCTGAACCGATCGGTATTGGCCCTTCTGGACGAAAATATAGCAAATGCGCTGAATAACGATCAGGTAGTGCTATTATTCCTCTTTCATTTATATAAATAAATAAAATTCAGTCACTGTGTAAAGAAGGGGTTAACTTATTCAAAGGTTTTTTGTTCTCGTTGATTTAAATTTGTGCGGCTTATTTTACAGGAAGAAGCTGCAGCTTTCATGGAGAACGTGCGGTCGACTATTGTGAAATACATCACCGTATAGTATGCTATTTCCATATCAGCTTCTCATTGTTTGTGCTTGAGACATTCATGTACTACATGTAAATGCTTCTACATTGTCTGATATTGATTTTATTTTGAAATCCGAGCTGGGGACATTTGAGGTAAAATTTTCATACTAACAGAACATATATTGTTATTGATCGAGCATATGCTGTTGCTGACAGAACAACTACATTGAATTTAGTTAGTATCGCGTTGGTCTAGTTAATTGTATTGTGCTTCAGTTGGCAATAGGAGCCATGGACAGAGATAATTAGTCTCTCTGTTTTTGTTGCTACAACTAACACAGAGCAAAAAAAAAGATTTAGTTAAACATATTATGCAAGGCTTTTTATTTCTCTCTATTGTAGTTTTTTTTTAAATTTTTTGGGCTTATAATGGCTCTCAAGGGCCACATGATCCAGGCCCAAGATGGGCCCACGACTACAAAGTATATCTGACTATATTTGATAATATATAAATAAATTAAGTAAATTGAGAGATTAGGTGCGGTCACTTTAAGTGGTTGGAGCCGTTTACGTGACCGAACCATTTTTCCTGGTCCCCTCCTAACTGTTCCATGGGACACGTGGCACCCTTGGGAGCCACAAGAACAGTGAAATCGCTGTTCGATGTTCGTCCCCGCGGGGCTAAATTAAGTGAGCCGTCCCCCTCTTCGTGCTGTTTGCCTCGGCCCCCGTGACAGGGACATTTTCGTCATTTCACGGAACGATCTCTACCCCCGTTCTCCCTCCCACTCCCAAGCGGGTTACCAACTAATATCTAGACCGTGTCCACGGTGGACCGTTTTTTTTTTTTTTTTTTTTTTTTTTTCAACAGGCAGGTAGGAATGGACTCAAGTAGTCATGTCTCTCTATAACAAGTAAAAAATTAAATATCAGATTTTTTAAAATACAAATAACTTCTAAAATTTTACTCTTAGAAATTATATTTTAAATTTTATTATAGTATTTAAAGAATATTGAAAATGTCTACAATTTAAAATCGGTAATGTTAATGTTTAGTTTATAATATATTCTATCTTGAATTTTAAGATTCTCACGAATAAAATAACAATGATTCAAATTATTATTTTTTTATGTGTTGATTCAAATTAAATATCTAAGCAAATTGAGTTGTAATTTTAAAGCGGCTATGGAAATAGTAATAAAATTGAAAAAATAAGACAATAAATAAAATTCTGTATATTAAAAAGTGTATGAGTAAAAGTTGAATGCTTGTAATTTTTTATCTAAGATCTTTACTTAACAACAGCAATAAAAATTTAAATATAATTTTTTTTGCTTCTAAAATAAGTTATCATTATAAAAATACACTAAATTATAAAAAACTGAGTGCTAAATTTGTTAGTGTGCAATTGGAGCCAAAAACTGATGGTTCATGGCTGATGTGGTGGACCAGGTCCAGTAAATATAACGGCAAAATTAAATATCCCCACGGGACGGGACCGTTTAAACCCCCACCCGTTGTGGGCCGATCGAACGTACCCCGCCCTCTACCGGCCCATTAAATTCCTACCGTCCAATTCAAATCCAACGGTCGAATAGAGTCGGTGTGACCTTTCCTCTTCTCCTTCCCCTCTTTTCGTTTTCCCCCACTTCGTTGAAACAGAAACCCTAGATATCGTTGGTGCCGCCACACACACACACTCTCTCTCTTCTGTGAACCTTCTCTCTATCCGAGCATCGTCTCCCTCATCGAATCGAATGAAGAATTAAGGTATTGATTAGTGCAAGGTCGATTCTTTTCTCGGTATTTTTTGCGGATTTTTTTGAGAAATTTGGGGTTTTTTTTTTTTTTGGATTATTTTTTGGACGAACCGAAGAGATTAGGGTTGGTGAGAGGAGGCTTTTCGATGGTGCCGATGGGGCGGGATGAGAAGGCATGCGAGATCTGAGAAGCGGCGGAGGATCGTGCCGGATCTCGGCGGCGGAGCGGCGGCGGAGGACCCGGCGGCGGAGATTGGGTCCAGGGTTTTCCCCCTGCGGGCGCCGCCGCCCACGGCCTCGCCGGTGGCTATGCCTACGGTGGGGACTCGGCGGTCGACCAAGATCTTCGTCCCCAAGTCCAAGAACGCCTCCTCCCTCCCCTCCAGCGCTGTAGACGCCGAAGAGGAGGCCGCGGCCGCGAGGGTGCTTCGCTCCGGGAAGCGCCTCGCCTTGTCGAAGCCCGTCGAGAAGCCGACGCAGGGCCGGGACGAGTGGCTGCGTCTTCTCGGCGGCGGCAGCGGCGGCAGCGATCACCGATGGTCCAGGGACGGCGAGAGGAAGGGGATTCTCGGCGTTTCCCATGGCTCACGGGAGACTGATCGGAAAGGGCTCGCACCGCACACGGCCGGTACCTTCCGCCACGAGGCTTCCCCTGCAGATCCTTTGAGGGCGGGGGCGGGGGCGGGGGCGGGGGCGGGGTCGTTTCCGATCGTTTACGCGCGGCGGAAGCGGCCGAGACCGTCTGATACCGGCTCGGCTTCTTCACCTTCGTCGACAGGGGATGTGAATTTAAACAAGGATAAGAAGTATGGGATTGTATTTACGAGGAAGCAGCGCAGGAAGAGGCCGAACGGGGGCCCGACCTTGGCTGAAGAAGCAGAGCTCAGTATACCATGTCGTTCTAGAAATTTGGCTGCGAGTGTTGGGATTCCGGAGTGCGACGTCGTGACACATTTGGACGGTCCAATTCTACTCGCCGCGCTAGTAGAGTCCAAATCTAGTAGTTTGGGACGGTTCTCGCGTCTTCTTGTATCAATTTTGCGATGTATGAGGATATCTAGGGTGAGGATTCGGGAATTATGTACATTATTGTTGGGGGGTTCCGTGGCCGGCGTTTTTTCTCTCCATGGGGTTCATTTCTTACCAGTTAGGTGCGGGAAGAACAACGTAAGCTCTAATTCTCACTCTTTTTTTTCTTTATCTTTCATCGCTTATATGTTTTGTTCTTCAATTGCATGTTCCTTTTTCTTTTTCCCTTCCGTCTAGGATGTAATGTGGGGAGTTACTGCCGCTTCTTGTGGGTTGTGCAACATTTACGGTGCACGGAAGTTCACTCCTATGTTGTGGGTTAATTTCTCCGCTCTTCCGTCCTACTTTATAAGCTTGCATGTTGCTCTACTTCTTGGGGCGCTATATCTACCTGCTGTTCTTAGGAGGTACTTAATGGGTTCGCCCGCAAACATGTCTCTGGACGTTGAGATCGAAGAAAATGACTCTGATGTTCATGTCGAGACAGGTTCTGCGGGGGCTAATCTTCCAGTTTCTCTGATTCCTACTCTGGAAAAAGACAAACGGTTATCCATCAAGGAAGTTCTCACACAGTCAACAGAAGATGGAGACACCGCACATGGCTTAAGGCTTCAGAAACATCAAAAGAAGAGAAGTTCTTTAAGACATTCACGAAGTCGTCATCTCCCCTTGAGGAAGAACACTGTTGTGAGCCCTTCAGAAGCTAAAAGATCTTCTTTGCTAGAGCCTATTAATGTGAAAGCACTCGATTCTTCACTTAGTGATCTCTTGAGCAATATAGATGAGAATGGCAGTTTGACGCCAATCGGGTCTCATGGGAAACAGAAGAGATCTGCTGTAAATAGTCCTATAGAGCGAATGAAGGAGAAATTAGCTTTGGCGGAGGTGAAGCAGAACATCGATTCGGTCCATTGCAAGGCGAACATTTTGGCTGTTCATTCAGACATGTGTTCTAGAGAAGAAGGGGCGGAGATCATGTTAGAAGTATCGGATAATAATGAGTGGTTTCTAGCTGTGAAGGTGCAAGATGATACAAGGATCTTCTACAAGCCAAACGATTTGAGGCCCTGTGTTGTCAATCGTTTCACTCATGCCTATATGTGGACAGTGGAGGACGGGTGGAAGCTTGAGTTTTTGGAAAAGTGGGATTGGCTTTTGTTTAAAGAGCTACATACAGAATGTCGGGTTCGCAACTCTCAGGATAGTTCTGGAAAAGTAATTCCAATACCAGGCGTTCAATCGATCTCTGATCAAATAAATGGCCATGTTGTCCCTTTTGTGCGCCCAGATGAATACATTAAAGTGATCAATGATGAGGTTGGGCGGGCCCTAGCTCAGGAAAGTCCTTTCTATGATATGGACTCAGGAGACGAGAGATGGCTGGACGAACTGAATTCCAACCGTTCTGATGCTATGGATGGCAGCTTTGATGCTATTTCAAGAGAGGACTTTGAGAGGATTATATCTATCTTTGAAAAGGATGCTTATAATAATCCTGATGAGGATCCTGATTTTGAAAGGTTGGCGGGACGCTGTGCGGATGTACTGGGCAGGGAGATTCTACTTGCTCTGTATGACTATTGGATAAAGAAGAGGAGCGCAAAAGGCGTAGCTTTGCTCAGGGTTTTTCAGGTAATGGCTATGTTTTGTTCTGCTCTCTTTAAAAATTTTGTAGTGCTCGTTCGGGCTATGTTACTTCCCTTGTTATCAGTCTTAAATGTGTACTTAATAATTCAGCTATTTCTTTCTGGAACTAGACATTCGGTGAGGTTGCCAGCATAAAAACCTGCAATGTAGTCAATTATGCTGAAATATTTTCACAGAAAGGCATTGCTTGTGTTCTAGCAAGAAGTGTTTTTCTCTTTTTGTGAATTTGTGTAATATACTACCTTTATGCAAATTAATAACTAATTTGATTCATAAACATATGGTAGTCAGTTAAAAGAGTTAATAGTCAGATAAATATAAAGTTGGTTTTTTTATAAACAAATTATCACGAAGTGCAAATGAAATTGGAAAAGTGAGAGCAGGAAGAAAGGAAAGGAAGTAGCCTATGAATAATGAAATAAAAGGAGCTGCTGGTGCCAAAGTTTCTTCGGAAGCCAAGTGATGGTTGCTTTTGGGTGCCAACAGCAACCCTGAACGAAGGACTACTCTCCACTAGTGTAACCCATTAGTTAACAATAATTGAGAAGAAGATAAGATTTTACTAACAACAGTTTATTCTGTCTCTTTCTCGGAATCGTTTGATGTTTGCTTTATTTCGACTAATTATAGTGTATATGATTCTAAAACAAAGGTCGCCATGTTAGCTGCCTAGACAGGCAAGATTTTAGAGATTCAGATAGGAGAATATCTAGCCAGAGGATGGCTGGTGCCTTGTCAGCCCTTTTGACAATAACTTTAGTTACTTTATTAGTCCTTATATTGTTCATGGAATCCTGCTTTTCTGCACCTTGAATAGGGCTCTTCGTTCCTACTGCATATCTCATTTTGCTTCAGATGTTTTATATCCAACTTCGAAGAACAGTATAAATAACAGTTTTTATTCATGTTCTACGTAGATTTTTCCTTTAACTATGAAGCCATACCTGTTGTTTTGTTGCTTTCAGATTTGAAAAAAATTATGTCAACCTACTTTGGATATTATAAATGCATCAATGACATTTCATGAGCAAGCAAGTTTTTTCTCGCTAGCAGGGTCAGCCGGTGAGAAGAGCACAGTTAAAATCATTTTTTAGAAAAAAGAGATCTTTTAAGAGACAACGAAGCCAAGCTGGAAGAGGGAAATCTGAGACACTTTTACCAGGTCGAGGGAAGCCCGAGACATTTCTAGAGGGTAGTCTTTTTCTTCTCCACTATTGTTTACATTGCACTTGATTTCTCTTAGGATTTTTAGCTTTTATAAATTGCATTTCTCCAAGAGATTTTATTTTGTTGTCTTTCATTGCACAATGTAATTAAGCATCTACACTTTTTGTGTTTCACTAGTGCCTATGTGGTTTAGTTTTTGAAACAAATTCTCTACTACTAAAAGCAGCAGCCATGTTTTTAATAAACAAAATATTTGGACTTTTTGGTGCTTCCGGAAGGTAAAGTTACCTTCTAGTCACCCAAAACAGGAGTTACTGTTCGATATTTCTGATTTTTCTTCAGTTGTTAATTAGTAGGGACACTTTTATATGAAAAAATTATTAGTGCTTGTGTAAATAGCTCTTATCAAATAGCACTATGTAGAAGCTCCAGCTAGTCGATACTGCGACAATGTATCCTGGTGGCCTGCGATGGCAATTATGAAGATTAGACATGGAGAGGAACAAAATGAAGAATAGTTTTTTTTTTAATTTTTTAAATACTTTTTTTTGTCTTGCACTATGAACTAACTGTCATTTAACAAAGATTGGATCATATTCATGGATATGATTATTTTAGGGCACATGGTTGCACATTCATTTTGAGATCAACCATCCTAGTTAATAGTATGATATTTTGATTGAGAGCATTACTGTTTCAAAATTTCTACCAGTCCCACCATTACAATTTGTTGTTAGCTCGACTTTAAGCCCTAGTATTTCACTCTTAAGATGACCAAATGTAATAGTTGAGTAGGTTATCATTCCCATATTATGACAATATTGAAAATCTGAGTTGACGTACTCTTTTTCTTTTTCTTTTTCTTTTTGGCATTAATTGTCACTTTAGAGGTTTCTTAGTTCACCCTTGGAATTATTTTTCTCCACTTTTATTTTCTCCTCAAGTTCTTTTGACATTTATGGCAGAGAGATGATCTTCTTTGGCTTGCTTATGTTTGGAGGCCCCTTCAACTGTAAGCCAACAGATTCTTCTGCTCTATCTATTTGTGAACACCACCTTATGTTTTGGTTTTAGTCTATACTGTTGGTTGAACTGGGGATTCTATAGTTGATGAGGTCTCCATGCATCTTGATCAGAAGCTATGAATTTTCGAACTCAAAATCAATAGAAAAAAAGAAGTGGATGGTATTTTCACGCAATGACAAAAGCGGCCTTAATTTCTTCTTTTTTCTTAACCATTGAAAGAAGCTATGTACATGGTCGCTTAATTTTTCTCACATTTGTTGTAGAGGCGGAGAAAGAGGAGGCTTTGCAGAGGATCCAAGAAGCCGACAGTGCAGCGAACAAAGCGGTGGAGACGGCCATTCAACTCCGCCAGAGAGCTCAAACCCTAATGGCGAACGCCAACCTGGCGGTGTACAAATCCATCATGGCCCTTCATATTGCGGAGTCGCTCCAGCTGTCGCAGTCTCCTGATCTTTCATCTTGCCTTCTCGAATCTGAAGGCGATGTTTAGATTGTACTCTCAATTTATTGGCAAGAAAAAGAAAAGAGCAATCCATCCTTCTCTTTTTGTCGAATTTAAAAAGCTGTGGGTTGGGAGGGGCTGTTTTTGAAAGGCCAATTTTGAGGGGGGTTGATTGCAAGGAATCAGGGAGGATTCAGAACTGTAGTTTTTGTATAGAAGAATAGATTCAGCTAGAATGTTGTGCTTGTATCATTACCATCATCATAAGATCACATTTATAATAGTCAAATTCATGTGATTCTCAAGTGAGAAAAGGATAAAATCCACGGCTCAAAACTAAAGCTGAGAAACTCTTATGATTTGTCCCAGTGTGTTCTCAGGAACATTTGCGTTTACTTTGTTGCTCACGGCTTTGGAAGAGGGTTGAATTTTTTGTTTTTCTTTTGTTTGGTGACTAAAAATCATGTTGGGGCGATGAACTTTGGCTCTGGAGATTTATTTGCTCTTTTTCTTTCACTGTTTGGATTTTTATTGTTTTCTTGCTGATAATTTGTTGCCATATTAATTGATTTAATAATTATTTAACTTGTAATATAAAATATTTAATTGGGATTTGTTAGGTGATTAGAGGGTTAATTTTTCATGTATTTTCATTGTATGATTGTTTCTTTTGCTTTTTCTGATGTTGGTTTTAGCATCTGCACTTGTTGGTTAAACAAATTTTTTTTCTTTCAAATAGTTACGCATATAAAACGAACCCTCATTTTAGTTTTATTAAATATAATAACTAAAATAACGAGAGATTAAATTGCAATATATATGAGAGTTTATGCGGTGCTCAAATGAAAATTTTTAAATTGCAGTATCATGATTCTATAAAGACCATTGACAAGTAGATTGTTCTGTTAATTAAAAAGTATTTGTTTTTTTACAATTTAGACACATTTTTTATTTACGAAAAAAAAGATCACTTGTTACTTGTGTGTTCACTACTTTTTTGGAACTTTAAGCATACCAGTTTGGCGACACGTGTCGCAACGAGTAAGCACGAAATTAAAATAAAAAAAAAATTAAAAAGCAAAAAAAAAAGGAAAAAAAAAAAACCACTCATTAGGAGAGATACAGTGGATGAGTGGAGTGTATATGTATAGATATTTATATTTATATGATTTTAAAGTTTATTTTGTATCGAATTTAGTTTCTCGATTGTTCTTCTTCTTCTTCTTCATCTTCGTGTTGCGATGTGGAGGCGATTAGGGTTTCTCTCTCCTGCGATCTCTTCGAGCAAACGCCAAAATAGGGTTCATCTTCTTCTCCTTTGTCTTTTCTTAATCTTTTCCTTTTCCTCTTTTTCTCTGATTTTTTTTAGCATATTTTCTCTTATTTCATCATTAATTTTTGATTGTGTTACCTATCGCTTGTGTTCCTATGGTCTTGTAGTGCCATGATAAATTGCAATTAATCATGCTCACCATGTGTTCTGTTTGAGTCCCCACACAGCTTCTCGAATCCTGATCCATCTATGTTCATTGTGGAAACCCTAATCACATTGATGGGTTGTTTAAGCTAACGATGTAATTGCTTATGCTGTGATGGTAGTTTTTATCTTTCGATAGTGGGTTGTGAGTTTTGATGATACCTTTTCTGCTGAGCAGATACCAGAAAGTCTAAAGTTAGTGATGCTCTTCGCGACAGACGCTGTAAGTGTGTAAACATGTAACAGAACTAAATTTTCTCTATTTTGTGGTGAAAAATAAATGTAAAAGATGTGTTTTTATCTTTATTTTTTACATTTTGTTCTGTTTTAGTTGAAGAAAAATCAGTTCATGGTGTTTTGATATATCATTTTTATGTTAACAAGTGAATAAGATTAATTTACTGAATAGTATGTGTCTCCATTCTTTCTGTTGTAGGTGAAAGATGATATTACTGCTTCAAGAAGGCCTTTCATAACTTTTGTCTTGGGTAAGGTTTCATCTTCCCCTTGACAAAATAGCATGTTTTATAGTGACTTTTGCATAAAATCTCCAGTTAGGCTAATATTTGGGAAACTATGTTGTCATCAACAGTAGCATAATTGTCGCCTTTTATTGCAAATGGCCTATCAAAGGCCCGTTATTTTAGCTCCCATCATGGAGCAAACAAGTTAAGATCCACACTAAGTGCCTTTTTTTTCTCCCTGCATATGTATCGTACTATGGGCAATAGTTTCAGGAGAAACACTCTTGTTATCAGAATTTCAATAGGCACTTCCATTAACTTACCTCCCCAGAGGTAGAATGTCTTTTCAACGGTTTGCCATCACAGCTTAGACATCATAATTTGAAATGAAAATACTGTTTGTTGTATTTTAGTGTTGAGCTTTCAAAAGGTAGACTTATAACAAGGCACAATTGTCTAAACCTTCTATTTCTTGTGCAACTTCTTCATTCAAATTTCTTCCTAAGGTGGTCCTGGGAGCGGAAAAGGGACCCAATGTGCAAGAATTGCTTCAGCATTTGGATTTGCTCATCTCAGTGCTGGTGACCTTTTGAGGGAAGAAATGTCCTGTGACAGTAAAAAGGGGTAAATTTTGGCATGAATTTAACATTTCCATCTGTTCTATTACCTCAATCAGTGAGTATTCAAAATTCTTTAAATAGCTGTTGTAATGGTGCTTTTTCAGGAAATTGATCCGTGACATAATTATGGAAGGAAAGATTGTTCCGTCAGAGATAACTGTACACTTGATCAAGGAAGCTATTATGTCAAGCTCTGCAGACAGATTTTTGATTGATGGATTTCCCCGGAGTGAGGAAAACCGAATTGCTTTCGAAACTATTGTGAGTTTTTCAATTCAATTATAGACCAAATTTCAATTCAATTATAGACCAACTGGCTCATGAGATCTTTCTAATTAGAGAACCAGTCCCGAATCCAACTTTATTTGTAAGTGGAAACTTTAAAGTGCTAATTGTAGCTTTGATTCTGTTAGTTAATACAGCTGTTGAGTTAAAGCTCAACATATGCAAAAGGTAAAAATAAGGAAACCTTAGTTTGAGTTGAAAATTGAAGCAATGGAAGTTCATTCAGGGGTCATAACTGTTTCTAGAACCCTTATATTACTAGTTTTCATTCAGGGGTCATAATGATTCTAGAACCCTTATATTACTAGTTCAACTTCATTAATCTTTTCCTTCTGAGCTGTTGGGTTTTCTGGTCTGCCCTCTTATTTCAATACCAGTCTCCTGAATATCCTAGATATTAGTTTGTTGTGGGAATGCATAAATGGGCCTTCATCACTTATGGCCCCCTTTGCTTGAAAAGTGCTTTAGCCTATCTGTCAGTGCTGACATATCACTTAGATAATGTTTTAGCTGAGACATCACTGCATTAATGTTTTAGTTCATATATAACTTGATAAGTCTCAAATTAATGTTCAAGCACATTTCTATAATTTACTTTAATTCTTCTTTTACTATGATGATTAGTGCCCTAATTCCAACATTACCGCCATTGTGTTCTTATAGAATCTCAATTTGTCTTCTCTACATACTTAATAAAAGTATATTTAGTTTAATATGCTTTATCTGAAATGCAGATTGGAGTAGAACCAAACCTTGTGCTTTTTTTCGATTGTCCGGAGGAGGAGATGGTTAAACGTGTGCTGGGCCGTAATCAGGTTAATATTAGATCGTTCCCCAAAACGGAACATAATTTATGATGCTCATATCTATTCTTGTATACGGTTAGAAATTGTTGAAGTATCTGTCTAACCCATGCAGGGTCGAATTGATGATAATATCGAGACAATAAAGAAACGCCTTAAAGTGTTTGAGATGTTAAATCTTCCTGTTATCAATTATTACTCTGCCAAGGGTAAACTTTACAAGGTAATTTAGATTTTTTTTTTCTTTTATCTTTCAATACAATTTATGGCTTTGTCGAGTGTTACAGTTCTTTGATTAATTCTTCAGTTAGCCTTTTCGCCCTTCTGTGCAAGAAAACAAAAGCTAGTTTTAATCACCTAGTATAATCTGCCTAGAAAAAACTTGTATTTTGTTTCATTTCTTAGAACAAAACTTTATCCATCTTAGAACAAAACTTTTTTTCACGATCCACATTACAAGAATCACAAAGAAATATTTACCCTTTGACCATTGTTTTGGTCATAGTTCTGTTGGACTTTATCTATTACTTATTTTCTCGAGGTCTTTCAAATTTCAATGTTATTTGGATTATTGCTGTTAAACCATGAATTGCTATCGTTTCACTTGAGTTTGAATTCTGCACTCCTTGATTCATCTAAGCACGACATGCAAGTTTTACCTTAGTGACATTACTTATTTCTGGGTGATTACATTTGTTGTTGCAAAAATGGATTTCTCTTTGATCTTAGAATTTAAGTTCACTCTGTCTGTCTCACTACAATAGAATGTGTTGATTTTTTAATCTTTTTTTATCAATTAAGCCTGCTGCATCCAATTTCTCACTAGTGCACGCTCAATTTCCTATTTGTTTGAGAACAAAATGCTTAATATATATTACATATTGCATGCAGATTAATGCGACAGGAACTGTCGACGAAATCTTTGAGAAGGTTCGCCATCTCTTTGGCTCCTTAAGGTTGTATCAAGTTCTCTCTTGTTTATTTAATCAAATCAGAGCTTTATTCTTTTGATTTTTGAAGTTGCTATTTGATCATTTGTGATAGCTAGAATTGCCTAGTTAGAACTATGATATTCAAGATATGATCTTTATTCAACATATGATCTTTATGATATTTTTTAACAAGAGTGAACTTGGTGAGAATTTCAACTGATTACTACTGACATTTATGTCTCAAATTTCCTTCTTAACTCTCTAAATATTTTCTAATTACATTGCAGACCTTGACTTGAGCGTATCATTCTGCGGAAGCCCAGATAATGCTCCAGAAGCCGTAAGTGAAGTGACAAACTGGCGCAGTTTTTCTTCTAATTTTCTTTTATTTTCTGTGTTTGCTTAAAAGAAAAAATCTTTATTGTTAGCTTAGGTTATACAGAGATATTATATTAACTGTTCCCCCATTGCAATAACTCAACCCTCACTATTTAATCTTCTTTTCCTTCCCTCAATCTCTCCATGTAATAATTGTATGAAATTTTCTTAATGTAATTCCGATTATGCTGTAGAACATCTGAGCTTTTATTGGAAAGAACTTCAGAGCTTTTAGTGGGATCTTTTGTTGGTGTTAGCTGTATGAAGAAGATTATAGTTATTTGGATCCATACATGATGTTGCATCACAAATTGCATATGTTCACCAATCAGAATGATTTGAAATTTCTTTGGCACAGATTGCATTAGTCTGGTTAAAATATATATAATTAATGCAGTTCTGTCGAAAAACAGAAGAGCATATCTTTGTATGCTTTTGTCCAAACTCCTTTTAGCTCAATAGCGGTGGACAATTGGGTAACTTACTCTTTATAGGGGTAAAGTAAGTTTAAGCCATTGGTCACTGAACTTGCAGCCTTGCTTCTGCTTCTGCTTCTGCTTGCTGGTAGGAGTGGGACTTTGTTACAAGATCTGTCTAGGGAGACAAACACAAGAAGTTTCACGACTGTGGAGGTCCAAAATGTATCTGATTATCGGCAGAATCTGTTGCAGTACTATGTTACTCAAGTATGCAATGTTTTCTTCATTGAGTTCTAGGAAGCTACCCGCAATGCAGGATTCAGGTTACTCAGTGTGAGCATGGAAAAAGCATTTTACTATAGCATGAATTGATAATCTGAACCTTTCCTCTTACTAGAAAGGACTTAAATTTCTAACAACCACAAGCCAAAGATTACACATGCACGCGCGCACGTGCACACATACACACACACAAAGTTAAAAGTTCTTATAATATACAGTTGATGGTATCATACAACGTCAATAATCAGTATCAAAAAAGTGCAGCATAAACTACCTTCAAGCTCCAGTTATCACGAGAGGGAATGAATTCTTGAGAGCTATATGGATGTAGGAAAGATAAGTTCCTTGAATAAGGAGTACTTCTTTAGTCACTTGTAAGTTGATATATTATGTCATTCTAAATGTCCATTCATATTTTTCATCAGCCATGCTACTTGAGTTTACAAAGCATCCAAGTAGTGCTTAGAAAAAGTCATCATTTGTATAATATTTTACTCAGTACTTTGCTTTCTCAGTCCATGTGGTATAAGAGGAACAATCCAAAAGCAGATGCAGAAAGAAAGCCTAGTTGGGGAAAAAAGAAAATTTGAGAAAATGACATCCAACAAATCAAAGGTTTTTAGGTTGCGGTTAAGTCCTTCCTACAACTGAGTCCATATATAGATAGATATTTTTAGTATCCCATACCTGAAAATTTGAATAGCTAGACCATCAGTTTTCTTCTGTAAATCAAGTGTCGGATTTTCCATAATTATCAGTTGTAGGACCACAATTCTCCAAAATAGATAGAGCATTTCATGCTGTAAGTGGTTTCTCACTTGAGCATTCTGTTCCCCACTAACACATTTTCTGCCGCACAATGTTCTTGCTTACTAATTCTTGTCTTCTAAATAGCTGCTAGTTTTAGGTCGAAGCACTCAATCAGCAACATACTCGAAAAAAGTATGCATATTTGTTGCATCTACTGAGCAGCGGTCACTAAGAACATGGCAAAGGCTACCCATTTCAGATTCCTTCCCCGCAGTTCCACAAGTGAGCTTTGATTAACTAAACCAAACTAGTCGGAGAGTTTTCTGCTAGCTTAGCAGAAACCAAGCTCAATTCTCAATTTCTAGAATACGACCGAAAGCACAGAACCGAAAGATGCGATAACCTAATTCCTTTCATAAATATAGTCGAAAAATTACAGGCTTGACAAAATGACGCAACGAAGCTGCTACACAATAAATCATTAACACAGAGAGAAAAATTTAACCATTCTCCTGTACCGATCAGCCGAGAAGAATATTACCACTGTAATTCACACAATAGCAATTAACGATTGAAGGGAAGGCGGTTAAACTGAAAAGCCGGCACTTTTCAGCTGCTCTTTGCTTCCCTGTTATTACCTTGCTCGCCGCCATCACCGACAGAGATAGAAGGAGGAGGAGCAGCAGCAGCAGCAGCAGCAGCAGCCGCTGAAGGAGGAGGATTGGGAATGTTCTTCTCTGCATCCTGAGGAGAGGTTTCATCCTTCACAGCCAATGCCACCAGCACAGCCAGCAAGGGGTAGCTTATTGTAGTGAGGGACCAATTCACGATCAATTGCGACATAGCCGAAACGTTTCGAGTGTCGATTTGCCACGCGACCGCGGCCCCCGCGCTCTGCACCCCCTTGTAGAATCCGCTGTACCTGCCGCCGAGTGCCGCAGAAGCTTAATTAACTTTTCCTCCCCCTTTCTGAGGGGAAATGCTTTCTTCTTTTGAATCAAAGTAATTCTAATTCTAATTCTAATTCTTGTAGCCATTCAAAATGAAAAAAAAAGAGGCCTTTTGGACTAGGAAAAGCTACTAAGCACTTTTTCAGCAGCATCAACTGCAAAGATCAGTTTTTTCTTCTTCTTTTTTTCCTTTGTGTTTGGAGAAGTTGTTTCATATTCAACAGGCAATGAGAATCGAATGAGAATCAGGAAGAAGAATCAGGAAGAAGAATCAGGAAGAAGAAGAAGCAACAGGTAGGTAGGTAGGTAGGTAGGTAGGTACCTGCTGAGGGTCTGGGAGTCGTCGGCGAGGGCGCCGATGACCCAATAGCAGAGGGTCTGGAACATGGCGTCGAGCAATCCGTAGGAGAAGTAGAGGACGAAGGGCCCGCCGAAGCGCCTCCCCTGCCTGAAATCGATGGGGCTGGCGAGGGGGCCCCCGGAGTGGCCGAACCTGCGCTGGTCGGCGATCCCGCCGGCCCAGACGGCGGTGCCGAGCGCGGCGACGACGGCGATCCCCAGGAAGCCGCGCAGGCGGCGGCGGCGGCCGGGGAAGCTGAAGTCGAGCAGGTAGCCGACGGCGGCGGAGCCGAGCATCTGCGCGCCCCAGTAGAAGACGTTGTTGAGGCCCCGGGTGCGGAGGTCGAAGAGGTCGCCGTTGACGTGGTTGAACTGGTAGGTGTAGAAGAAGTTGCTGGCCCAGGCGGCGGGGGCGATGAGCAGCATGTTGCGGTCGGCGAAGAGGCGGAGGATGCGGAGCAGCTCGGCGCGGGCGTCCGGGTAGTAGGCGTCGTCGGAGGGGCGGGAGCCGTCGTCGCGGACGACGCGGGAGGGCGGGAGGACGGCGAGGGAGAGGAGGGCGCCGCAGGCCATGAAGGCGACGAAGGCGACGTAGGTGGCGTCGCCGAGGGAGGCGGCGGTGGCGGGGCGGGAGTAGTTGATGAGGAAGGGGAGGAGGCCGCCGAGGACGCCGCCGGTGTTGAAGATGGCCCAGAAGAGGGCGAAGTAGGAGGCCTTGAGGCGGGGCGGCGGGGAGGAGGTGACGACGGCGCCCTGCGCGGACCAGAGGAGGCCGGCGCCGGCGCCGAGGACGCCGCCGGAGACGACGGTGAAGAGCTGGCGGCCCGGGTGGTGGTTGTAGTAGAGGAAGGAGCCGGCGTAGAGGGAGTAGGTGGAGCAGCCGAGGAGGAGGGTGACGGAGAAGGCGGCGTAGAGCGCCGTGTTGGCGTTGTTGGCCGCCCGGTGGTCGAGCTGCCCCCCGCCGCCCATCCCCGACAGCGCGTTGAACATCCCCGGGCAGCAGAAGCACACCACCCCGATCACCACCACCTGGAACAGCGGCGAGTTATGCCGCAACCACCCCGGCCTCCTCCTCCTCCTCCTCCCACCATTCTCCTCCTCCTCCTCCTCCTTCTTCAACGGCGATCCTCCTCCTCCTCCTCCTCCTCGTTGCTTCTGCTCCTCCTCCTCTTGTTGTTCTGATCGCTCCATTAATTAATGTTAGATGTTAGATGTTAGATGTTAGATGTTAGATTTGGATGGGATGGAATAATATTGGAATGCAATGGCATGGGCACTCCGGCGATGAAGAGGGGCGGGAGGGAGGAGACTAGCTAGACAATGTAGTTCGTTTCTGGGACTCGGAGAAGGAAGTTAGTTAGTTATATAACAAACGCAACGCACCGAGAGGAACGAAGGAATGCGGACCCTGTTTAGTCTCATGTCACGATTCACAAGGTGCTCTCTTTTTCCCATTTTATTTATTATTATTATTATTATTATTATTATTTGCTCTCATCCTTAAAATACGCGAAATACCTGTAGATCTACTGACACTTAAAATTTTATCCGAATTCGCACCCGGATAAAACGAATATATTTGATGCTAAACAGATATAGTCACGGATATAAATATATCAAAAATAAAAATTCGACAAATTTGAATTCAAAAATGACTTTTGATAGTACCCGATCTGAACCCAAATTGATTATATTTATATAATATATCTTGAAATAGTTGATGTTCTATTTGAATTTGTATTTTAAAAATTTAGATTTAGTATAATATATTTAAAAATATTGTAAAAAAAGTAGTTATTTCGAGTTCAGATTTGCGGGTTCGGATTCATATTTCAGGTTTGATACTTAAGTTCGGATTCAAATTTTTAAAAATTCGCACAGAATTCGACCCGTTGACATCCCTATGTACATCGCAAAGGTGTTTGCCTTTTTTTTCTTTTGGCCAGTGCACGATAATCTACCATCTTGTGATTTGTTCCTTTGTGTGTGTGTGTGTGTGTGTGTGTGTGTGTGTGTGTGTGTGTGTGTGTGTGTGTGTGTGAGAGAGAGATGATTAATTGTAATTTTCCACGGTGAGCATAACCTTGCTCAATTACAAAAGTTTACTGTGCTCACCAACTGTGAAGTATCATCAGTAATTATGCAAGACTATAAGGCAATGGGTAAATAAGATAATTAAATAAGGAGAGAGCAAAATGATGGATGTGGGAGTACAGTGTTACTATATATATTTATATGTATAGTAATATTAATGTACCCAATATATATACATGTATAAAGAAATATGAGCTAAGCTCATATTGGTTTTTTTTATTTAGAATTTTTTTTCATTATTCGCGTTATTATATGTATAGTAATATATAGATAATAAAATATTTCCATTAATTGAAGGCCCAAGCGACCAATACAAAATTATGAGCTAATCTGATTTGTCTTATGCAACGGCCAAAAAGCTCAGCCTTTAGAAAGAGAATCCAAAGATTCACACACACCACACACACACACACACACACATACACACAAACAAAGGAATCATATTGAATGACTTTTGAACCTGAGTTTGTAGAGGAAAAGTAAATGGCTTTATCCAATTATCTTTTTTAATTTTTTAGTATTTTATGTATGCCATAATGATAAGATAATATATGCAAACTTACCTTTCGATTTTATTTAGTATGTGTATTTTGGCCTGCCCAGATTGTCAAAGATAAATAAAGAAAAGAGAGGCATACGTATGTTTCTATAGTCCAATAAAAAGACATTTGGCATAGATATTGGGAGTGATGTACCACCATCTTTTGTTCTTACTTCTCTTCTTGTTGTTGTTATATCACTAGTGGCATCTAGTTGAAGGTGCTGCATCTTCTTTACATGCGCAAGAAAATAAGTTCCAGTTTTCTATTCTCTTGTAAACCAAGTGCTCTACAAAAGAAAATTTAAAATTAGGATCAAAATACTTATAATATCTTTCTCTGATGTTAGGGAGTAGATGAGTTAGATTGATTTTGAATCCTCGAAGCTATTGAGTCTCAATAAGATTTGAACTTTAGACATCAAGTTAGTATTTAGAAAATTAGATTCGTTTTATATAGAACATCAAATCAGATAAGGTCTACATTGGACGACATCGATGTACTCTATAATCCATTCACACGACTTATTATTGTACTGACCTTGTTTAGTGCGATTGGAGACACGAAACTTGTTTGCTTAATCATGACTCTTTCAAGTAGCCAATTGGCCTTCCAACAACCAACTTTTCAAAATTTTGTTGTTAAGATGAAATCTAAAATTTTAAACTATAGCTCCTACGACTAAAAGTCATAGAAATTCATTTCAGTTTGTAGTCTAAGTTCAAAAGTACAATAATTAAAGCTATTTCTCTAGTAACCAACTAAAATTGATTTAAAAATACAAGTTAATTGAGAGGCACTGAGCGAATATCAAATTGGCCTTAAAAATTATATCTCTTGTCATGTTTTTTTTTTTTTTCCTTTTTTTTTCCGTCTGATGAAATTGATGTGGATTACTTAGTGGTCCAAAATTTCGGGAAAGAGACGTTTTTTTTTGGTTATTTTCAAATTCAAATTTCCTGCGGATAAAGCTATTTGTCTTTTAATCCTCGTCTTTAGCTTATCATTAATTTATTAATTAAGAGAATATAAGCAAACTGGGTGCCGGCGATGTGATTGGTGGAAGAATCACTAGCCGTAGATGACAAGATGGACGGTCGAGATCGCGTTCTTTATCTCTATCAGATTCGTAGTTGCATGGAATGAATCTTTGAAGGGATTCGTGTAATCCATAACTTGATTGGCCGGTATCCAATTATGTCATTTTTATTGACCGAATCTAAAATGCCTTTTTGGACTCATTAGCCTAATAATTATGTATCACGAAATATATATATATAATGTAGAGCTACTATGCTATCGGAAGTATAGAGAATCCGGTGCTTTCGATTTTTTGACCCTTAAATTAAGAATTGTACGGTTAAGATGATTGCGGTTCTCTTAGAGTTGAATAGTATCTCTAGGATTGAGTGGTTCGTATTAATTCAGAGATTAGAAATGATTAAAGGGATTTGATCTAAGAGCCAAAAAACCTAAAATATCAGATTTTCTATACGTCCGATAGCATAATAGCTCTCCTCTCTTTCTCTCTCTATATATATAGAGATAGAGTCCGGCTACTATGCTATTAATAGCATCAAGCGTTTTATGCTATCAATTTTTTCACAGTTAGATCTGTCCTTATTTTCATCATATTCACGGGTTAGATCATACTATTCAACCAACCACCCACTTAATTTTAGAAGCTTGCTGTCATTCTAACCGTGCATCTCTTTCTTTATCGGCCGAAAATTTAATAGTACAAATAATTTGGTGCTGTTACGCATAGTAGCCTAGTTCATAAATATATATTGGGAAATGCTTCCTTACGGAATGTTTTTCAATTTCCAAATGTCTTTCTTATGGAAGTCCTGGCAGCAAATAGCTGGCCGAGAGAAGCACTTCCCCAAACAGCAGAAGCTCATTCGAACGAGCCGGCACTTGGTTAAATATACTATTATCCGCTCGCTCTGCTTGTTTTTAATAGAAGAATAAAAAATGTGTGTTCCGACTCAATAATTTGAGATCATTTTGTTGACCGGGACCCGACCAACCCATGTACGTGTGTTTGTTTCATCAAAAGTGGAGAGAGATTGAGTTATTTCGATTGTAAAATTTCACTTTCATTGCTTGCTTTATTACTACAAATTAAATTCGGCGAGAACTCTACTTTTCATAAACACCGTAATTCACTTCATTCTGTGTGATGCGGAAGTCAATTGCGGAAGAAAAAATAATAATAAATAATATAAATTAATAATTATAACTTTCTTTCATTTTTTTTACATACTAGTATTAAAATTTTTAGAAAATTAAATAGAAAAATAGAGTAATTAATTACAGTTTTAAAGCCATTAACTTTCGAATCGAACAAAAAGTAGTGAAAAAAGATTTTTCATTTGAACTTCAATTAAACGATAAATTATTTTTAACCTGAAAATCACTTACGGGATTGCAGCCGAACAAACAGATAATGTAAACAGGCCCATTTTTAGTAATATTGGACCTGACATGATTTTAGATTTTGTAAAGAAATAACCAGATAATTTTAAACATGGCCCAGCCCGACGCCTAGTATAGGCATGGGACTGGCCCAAGGTTGGGTTAGTTGGGCTTGGTTTGGGTCTATGGGCCAGTTGGGCCGCGTTTCGAGCTCGGTGCGAATTCGGGCGTGATACCTTTAAACATAAACTACTCGAGTACTCTCTACACACTCCACAGTAAGACGTCTTAATCTATCATTCATACTGATTTAAGATTTTAACACTGTAACAATAGATACTGACCGTCCCTAGAACAAATGGCAAAAGGTTTGGTGGTTGGTACTCGAGACCCATGTTCGAATCCTAGTTGATTCACATTTCCAACTAAGTTTATTTCTAAATGAAATAAACGAAGCAGGTGGCGTGCTACCTATCTCTCTCTCTCTCAAAAAAAAAAAAAAAAAAAAAAAACAATAGATGGTTGATTAGGCATCAGAATAGTCACTTCGCGTTTGTTATTTTTTGAGATCTACGCACTTTCAATATTATAACAAATATATCATGAATTTGAATCTCTCGCCTTTGAAGAATTTGAACATTGCTGCTAGATACGCGTATTTCTTTTAACTTTCTAGTAGGCTCCAAACTTTGAGAAAAAAGAAAACCCCTTGTTGAACTACTACTTTTAAACCTTAAGCCCCTGTTTGGTTCGGGGTTAAGAAAAAGTAGCTATTCCAGGAATAGGGTTAAGTTCAGGGTTAAAATGGTGTTAAAAATTTTTTGTGTTTGGTTGGAGGTTGGAGTTAGTTTAGGATAGTGAAAAAAAGTGTTTGGTTGGAATAGGTGGGATAAGAAGATAATGATTGATAAAGAAGAAAAAGGTGAGAGCTCGGAATGCGTGCGGGGTTAAAGTTGGGAGGGGGAGTGGGATTACTGATTGATAAAGAAGAAAAAGGTGAGGGCTCGGGGGGTTAAAGTTGGGAGGGGAAGTGGGGTTAGTAAACCCCACTAACCCGGTTTGGGGTGGGGTTTACTAACCCCATCCCAAAAAAGTGGTGTTTGGATATAAATTGGGGGTTAAGGGGTTATTCCACCCCTTAACCCCCAACCAAACGGTGGCTAAGGATAGTGGGGTTTAAAAGCCTACAAAAACAAAAACAGCAGCTGACTCTTGAAATTCTAAAATCAATAAAACGCACCTCAGGTGTCCCAGTTAATTTACATACAACGATTCTGTAAAAAAAAAAAAAATTTGTTCATCCGAATTCACATGTGAATAGTCTCACATTATTGAATAAACAGCTAAATTAATTAAGAGCAAAAGGTTGATACATTCTTTCACACGCAGGCTTAATTACAATAAGCTAGCTTAAACAATCCGTCTTTACGACTAAAATTGTATTTTATATTTTGGGGTCTAGGTGAGCTTGAACTCGATTAGAGTTGATAACTTGATATGCGATGCTAGCTCCCAAACTTGTTGCTTTTTTTTTTTATTTTCTAAATAAAATTAATGTTTTCTTTGTTCGCTGGCCATTTAAGGCGAGAGTTAAAGCTAGAGAGAGAAAAAAACCAAAAAGTTGGCACTCAAAGGTCCCATGCATTAGTTTCCCCACCTATAGTGGTGACAAAATAATAAATTAATAATTAAATAACGCCGTGAAGGCCGGTGCGTTTGTGTACCGCCGTGGTGTGAATGGTAAGCAAACTAAGCAAAGGTTGATGATGAGACCAACAACCTAATTAATTATTAATAAATTAAGAGAGTATATATATATATATATATATATATATATTGGAGTGAACTAATTTATTTATTTATTATTATTATTATATAATGGGGAATAAAGTTGCTGTGGGAAATGGAGAAAAAGGAAAAGGAATAGGTGACATGGCTTTGAAGTTTATCTCCAGCTGCTTTACTGGTCAAACTTATCTTTTCTTTCTTTCCCAAAAAAAGAAGAAGTGGGAATAAGATTCATCGGGACTTGACTTTGAGTTGAAACCTGTCGACTTACAGGTGAGGAAATTGAAACCCCCCTCAACTGAAAATTAATTCTCATCTTCTCAATGACCAAGAACTTAATTAAATTACTATATTTAACAATTAATCAACCTGCAACACAGACCTTACAAAACCTTAGCTCTTATATGAAGTTATCATATGAAAGATCAATTTTTTCTGAATTCAGAGAAAAATTTTTGATGTAAGTTTCTAGAGAGCATGATATTACGACTTTGGAGTCTTTTCCATCTCCCAAGAAATAGGGACAAAAACCAAAACACAATTATTGAGAAAATATGTGCAACGGGGCCTATCACTCTCATGCCATGCATGGTTCCCAAATAAGGGGTCGAATCAGTTACATCAATCACTTGCCTAACTAATGCTATATATATCCTTCTTAATTAATTATACCAGCGAATTAATCAATTATTAGAGACAGTCGAGATGAGCCCCATCTCACGGAAAACAACCGACGATCCATTTGATGCATAACTACATCAAAACTTCAACCTACTGATAATAATAATCACATGCAATTCACAAGATTAATTATACATACAATAAAACATGGTGCGAAAATTCGATCTCCTGATCCTACATACCTACACTCATCCACACATACTTACAGATACATATGTATACAGAGATATATCTTCACTACTGGACAGACAAAAACAAACTATATATTCTGTAATAAGGCTGCAGGCTCCGTTCTATGTGGCACATGCTTGGTTGTGACCTTAACGAGTTTCGCAAGACTATTCGGGCCTGTGTACGGTGGTTTTTGATGTGTGGTCAGGTGGGGGCGAGGCGGTTGATGAGGGCGAGGGCGTTGCTGGTGAGCTGGGAGGCGGCGAGGACGCGGGAGCGGATGGCGGAGGAGCGGGGGGAGGGGGGAGCGTTCTGGGCGAGGGAGTCGAGGCAGGTGGTCTGGTCGGTGAGGGCGCCGCTCACCCACGTCTGCACGTTGCTCAGGTGCCACCCGAACCGTCCCGACGTCGCCCGCCCCATCCGCCCCATCTCCCGCGCCGACCGCCGCAGCCGCTCCACGCTGTCCTGCATCGTCTCCGCGCAGTCGCGCACCGCCCCCGCGTCCCGCCGCTGCCGCAGCGACTCCGACCCTCCCTTCCGGGGCTTCCTCAGGCGGGCCACGAAGGAGGAGGCCGAGCCGGCCTTGTCCAGGCTGAGCGAGAGGGCCAGGCGGGCCAGCTGCCGCGGGCTGCGGTGGACCGACCCGGCGTACCCCGCCAGCGACCGCTCGCACAGCTGCGGATACCGCGTCGCCTTGCACGACCGCCGTATGAACTCCGCGTCCGCCTTCGAAGAGACTGCGGGGGCGGGGGCGGTGGCGGTGGCGGAGGCGCTCAGCTCACCGGCGGATAACCACACCGCCGCCAGGGCCAGCGCCACCGCAATGGAAAGGGATCCTTCCATTTTGCTCGTGTGCACACAAGAGTGGGGAGATTTGGGTGGGTGGGGGGAGGAGGTGACGATAATATAGGCGCAGCGGTATTGTGCGTCTAAAAAATTGAGAATGCACAAATTATATTACTGACTCAGTATTTTTAACTAATAAAATTATTTTTTTTGAATTTATTTGGAGTTGAACTAGAATACTCTCGAAAATATAAGGGGTGGTGCTTTTAAATTTTTAACTGTTGGATTGAGAGATGTAGAGTTGAGATGATGATGATAAGTGGTGGTAGGTAGAATAGTGTTTGATCCAAAGGTAGTAGTAATTACGGAATAGATCCAAGGGCTAGAAACTTAAAAGCACCTATTGGTTCGGGGTTAAGCAAAAACTAATTATTCCAGGAATAGGATTAAGTTCAGGATTAAGATAGGGTTAGAGTATTTTTGTGTTTGGTTGAGAATTGGAGTTAGTTCAGGATAGTGAAAAATAGTATTTGGTTGGAATAGATGGAATAAGAAGGATAGTGAGTTATTATGACTAGAAAATAGTATTTTGTTAGGATTTGGTCGGATTAGGTGAGGCTAGCTAATCCGGAATAGTCCATTTGAGGTGGGAGTAGCTAGCCGCATCCATTTTTGGAGGTGTTTGGAGATAATATCGGGTTAAGAGGTTATTCCACCCCTTAATCCCAAACCAAACCTAGGGATTAGTGCTTTTAAAAGTATTCTAGTTCAATTTATTTATTTGTCTTATTATAATTAAAAAAAAATTAAAATAAAAAAATAATTAATTTATTATTAATGATATGGTGCACATATAATACAGGAGACTTCCTCCACAGAGGAGTGAGTGTCTGGGAGCCACGTGAATCTACACAATAATTAACTGAGAAAGAAATTAATAACAATAATAATAATAATTAACTTCAATGGGGATTAGCCTACTTTAACTCAATTTACTTTAAATTTTGCCTCGATTATAATTTGATGGTACTTTTTCTAAAAACGACTATAAGCTAAAAGCAAAAGCATGCGTGTGCTATAATGGTTAGAAGATTATTCATAAATAATTGTCTAATAATCAAATCTATATTGGGATAGCATGTTGTCAGAGTAAATTTTTATCTATCTTTTCTTTTCATATATTTGACGAGTGGTCACGTCGAGACGATCGACCGGGGTTAACTCTGCGTAACAATTACACATAACGGCCGTTAAAATGACAAGTGGGCCCCACTATTCTAATCAGCTATAGAGAAGGCTATTAATTGGTCGACAAATAATGTTTTGTTTTTTTTTATTTTTGAGAGATAGATAGCACGCTACCCACTTCGTTTTATTTTATTTAGAAATAAATTTAGCCGAAAATATAAATCAACTAGAATTCGAACTTGGATCTTGGATACCAAGTACTAAGCCCTTCTCCACTTGCTCTAGGAACGGTCGGTGGTCGACAAATAATGTTGACTCCATAATCATCAACTTAGGCCTAGAAATTGCACGCTGTCACATTAATTTCTTGGTGTTGGACTGAATTAAATTTAATTAAACTGGCGAGCATTAATTTGTTTTGTAGTCGAATGTGAATGAGTTGAAATAATGGGAAACAATTGTATAATTCGTATATTTTTTATATCTGGTGAAATAATGAGAATTAAATAACATTTGTTCTCTATAAAATCATAAATTGGCGTAGAACAACACTTATTTTTTTAATATTTTATATCTAAGATGGTGATAATTGATGGTAATAGTAGTCGAACATATCACACCTTAAAATTTGAAAAACTATATATAATGGTTAGAACAGTGATAGTGATGGCAACTATACACCTTAATATTTTATTGTAAGAGAAAGTGATAGGTTTCGAGTAGGCGAGCATTATTTTTGCTCTGTATACTTGTGTTATATATATATATTGAGAAAAAGATAACATGTTATCTGTTTCATTCATTGATATAATGAATTATGCTACATAGGTGAGACAGCACTGACCTCGGTGAGAGTGAAAAATAAAAAATAAAAAATCAAACTTGGTCCCAGAGCTTCGTCAACTGCTTGATCTTGTACACTGCTAGTAGGGGATCTGATTGGGTCATCCTAAAGATCATCCCATTCCTAACCTCCCAAATAATCCACTAGCAGGCTATCAAGTAGGATATCGGAGTACACGATAACTACGATCCCTTCATCCTCATACTTGTGTTATATATTATAACCATTTTTTGTCTACTACATGTGACATGATTAATTTGATATCTACCGTGCACATGAGCACTAATCTTAAAGTTATTCTTGGACTTGGTTCTTATCAATCTTTTGAGTCATATTGTGGGGAAAGAACTCGCAGCCTCTCTCGCTATCTCTCCAGAAATTTCAAGAGGGAAGCAAAGATTCACGTTAGGAACAATCTAGAAAGCACGTACAGTTGCTGAAATTTTGTACATTTATTTACTGCTACGTACTAGCTGGTGATGTAAGGAAAGGGGAATCAAATGATTTGGGAAGTGATTGAATTGGTAAGCAAGCAAAGTAAGGTGGACCCAAATTTGTACTCAAGCATGGGCACGATCACATGGTTTGATTGTCCTTGGGAGTACATTTTTGGACACTAAGACCAGCATACAATAAATCAGAGAGAAGGATCAACATCAAACATTGCTTGTTGGGTTAATTTTGAGCTAAGCAACCATAAAATGCTCGTAATGATTTTTTAGTAATTTCTCGACATGCACCTTTTATTTTTTATTTTTTCCTTGTTAAGCTTTTCTCCATCTTTATCTTGAAAATGCAGTTTATAGGACAATAGGTTCCCAGCTTCGTGAATTTGTGTTTACGTAAACACTTGTGTGGAACCTCAAATTTTCGATAAAAAAATTTTCTCTGTTCAGTTCCAGTTTAATTTCTATCCCTAGCTATCTATGGTGGCGTCGGCTAACTATCTATCCCATCATTCTATCTGCATGTAGAGAGGCGAGAAATATATGACGGCTGCCTATCAAATCCACCATCCAGTATGTATAAAATGTTTAATCTTCAAGTAGTATGAACGGTTGGTTTGATAATCTAACAACAATTGTCTCCATATATTTTTGTTCCATGTGAATAGGTTGAAATGGGATTGACGTCTTGTATTGTTACTATTATATCCTGTAAATGACGTATATTTTTTAATCTCATCTATTGTTGGTATGAATATAGTTTTACTGAAGAGTAACACTCCCACTATCTTAAGTTAGATAGATTTAACTATTTTTCATGCATGCACATAAAATAATATGAACATACCAACTGTGTCTAACACAGTCGATTAAGGATTTAATGATTAATATCCGGGATCTCAAAGTTTGAAATTTAGTTGCTTTATATTTCTTGCAGAGTTCATTTCTAAACAAATTAAACGAAACGGATAGCATGCTATCTTCATCTACATTGCATTACTGCATAGCGTAGGAATATGGCCGGTCTTATGATGGCTTCCAGTGAGTACACAATGCAGCTATTTATTTTGTCTCATTCTGCCGACACTCAATCGGCATCCAAATTTAGTGCCAAGGAAAGAAATTACATATATATAATATTTTAGGACAAAATCATTTATGAATATTAGATTTGAATATCTAAATTGGACGCAGAGTTTTTTTTTTCTTTTTTTTCTTTTTTCGAATAGAACAATAGAGAATCTAATAAGGAAACTAAACGTTAGTGGAGCAATTCGTGGCATGTAGAGTGGGCCGAGATCACGTGCAATCGTGTATCCTAATTAATGGCTCTAGGGACTGCTACTTTATTATAATATATAGACAAAAGTTTACTGGGACGCTTTCTACAGAATCTGTCTCTCTTACATGGCCCACTCCCTTTCATACTGCTATATTTAAAGAGACGAAACAAATACCCGCCTCAATGGCCCAAACCCGAAACAAACAATACTTGGTCCAAATGAGGCCCATATGTTAGGGGGCCGGACATGGCCCAGAGGCCGCGCAACGCGACCATGTTTCGGGTCGGATACGTTATTATCTACGGAGACCCGTTAACCCGTATCCGAAACCATCCGCACTTCTAAATTATGCGGCGCCACCCACTGCGGGGACCGCGGTGCGCTCCGTGCCCTAATCTGCACGGCGGCGGGGGAGGTGGCGGCGGAGCCCTAAGACGGTCACCGGCGCACGGCGAGGTTCTCTCTCTCTCTCTCTCTCTCTCTCTCTCTCTCTCTCCCCCGCCCAACACTATTTTGGGAATCAAAACAGAGTTGAATTGGTTTCAGTTTCGTAGAATCCAATTGGGTTCGACAACAATTTGGGAGTGAAAGTTGGAGTTGAATTGAATTCGATTCCGTTTATGTTTCTAATTTGTCCTTAATTGTTGTTATAACTAATGAATCGTCACCAAATCCGACCTCAAATCGTGGGATTTTGGTGTTTGCAAATTTTCGAAATCAAGTGCAATTTGAGTGATGGCGAACTCAAGTTAAGTAGTTTCGTGAGAGATTTTTTAATTTGATCCTGCAATTGTGATCACTTAAATGTATTTGTTCACTTGATTTGAAGGACCACGATCTACTGCAAATTTGGACTTGGTATTAGTGTTTGTGACAAATTTACATCAAAAACATGTTGCAATTTGTTGAAACTTATATTCACCATTTCGGTTCCTAAGTTTTATTTTGATTTTTTGTGGCCCAGCAAACTTTGTGGAAGAACTGGTGAAGAAAAGGATTAAAAAAATAAATAAATAAAACAGAGAGAAGATGATGCTGTATATCTATAGGGCAAAGTATGTGTTGAGTGAATATTCTATTTGGGAAAATTAAAGAATTTTTTTTGTTAAGAAATAGATCATGAATATTTTCATCGCACTACACAAGTGTCAGTGTAAAATCTGAACAGCAATGTAATGTGGAATCTGGCTATACAAGATCCTTTGTTATTGAATTATGGGCATTTATTTCCGCAGATGTTTTTGGGCAATGACGACAAAGATGCCATCAGTACCATTCTACAAAGAGAGCATCTTGTTGCCATCGTCAAAATGCCTGAGTCCGAAGTTTACGATGAGAGCATGCCTTCGAGGCAGCACTCTCCGATGCAAAAAGAAGTGTTCTCCGAGTCTTCATTGCTTTTGTAATCAGGCCCCTGCAGTCAGCAACAATTTTAGGTATGATTTTGTATGTTTGCGGGGTTCAATGATCTAAAAGGTTTACACTGGAAGCATAATAGTTTGATTTATATAAGAAATTATAATGGCACATGTAAATGCTCAATAGAGGGGTCATGAACTAAGGATGAATGTAGGTTCTTTGGCCAAGGACTTAATTAAGAATTGTAGATACTCTCTTCATGAATTAGAGCACATTGTAATGGTCCCTCCAATGCTTTCATCAATTGTATTTCATTCAAAATTCATGTTGTCTTTTTTGCCAACTCAGTTGTGTTTCGGTTGGTTCTTTTGTCGCAGGGCGGGGGAATTGAGTATTGGTAGTTGTTGATAATGTCTCTATATATATTAATTTATTTTCTTTACTGATATGTTGTTTAACTGTCTTGGATTCCAACACAGGCGGGCCAGATGGGCTTTGAAGAGTATGGCAGACAGCAGCAAATCAGAAGCATCAGAAAACGCAGAAAGCAGCGCGAACAGTGGCACTCGCTTGGTCGGAGCAATTCAGTCTTTCCAAACCAAATTAAAGAGGAGGATTGAGGTGTTGAGGAGGGGCTTATCTGTTAAAATCCTCTTCTTCTTGGTTGGCTTCTACTGCGCGACAGCATTTGCCACCGTTATAGGCCAAACTGGTGATTGGGACATTCTCTCCGCTGGGCTCGCGGTGGTCGTGGTCGAAGGGATCGGCGCGCTTATGTATAGGGGTTCTCTCCCATTCATTGACAAAATTAGGAGCTTCATTACTCTGTTTAATTACTGGAAGGCTGGGCTTTCCCTAGGATTATTTCTGGATGCATTTAAATACGAAGCGGATTTGATTTTTGAATCATGTAAACCTTTTGATTTCGAAATTCATATATTTCCCGAATTTTGGTAAGCTTTTTCTCCCTCTGGCTGAAATTCGAGCAACACAGTGAGAACTTGATGGTGGTTGTATGTGTGAAGTTAATTTTTTTGCAGTAGCTTAACATATGCTAATAAAAGGTGGAGAAGTCCATGTCAGGGAGAACTTGATGGGCAAAACTAGTTTTCCATAATGACTACCTTTATTGTTCTCTTTGTAGTGAAATTTGTATGTGCAGATTGATGAATTTTCTATTTTTGGGCTTCTACTATTTTGTGTAGCTTCTGCCTCTTGCACTGAGAAGCTATTACATACCGTAAGTCGATTTCTGCGGTTGCATGCCACACAGAGAATGAGCCGCTGTGCAAGCGACTCGTTTTTGCTGTTGCAGATTGAGATATTGCAGCGCAGAAGCCAAACCAAACAGGCTCTGTTCAATATTGAATCGCTAACATTGTTTAGGTCTCTGATAAATCTGATCTTGAGGGCTAAAAGTTTGATCAAATTCGAATTCGGCTTCGCAGAATATATATTCCAGCAACTCCAACCCTATTTGGCTGTGGCTAGCACAGGGAAACCAAATAACTGCATTCTTCTAGAAGCTAATTGTGTCCCGAGTGTATAGCTTGCGTGTACTAAACAACATAATTAAGCTGGAATCACTCACTATCGAACAGTAATTAATTATTGTCTTTAATTTGTTATATCCAATACATACTGGACGGCAACATTTCCAAAATCCTACAAGTGGAAATCAGAGCTTATATCAAGCTACTTCAATGATAAGTAAAACAACTCATTTCCTTTGTTTTCAACGCCTCTCCTTGATCCCTCTCTATCCATAAATAGACACCATTTTACTTTCAGAATAAGCCGCAGTACCACACACAACTCTCACTCACATTAACATCGCTACATACATGCACAGATATCTATAGTAGAATTGGTAATAATCTATCTCTGTCGCTTGCTAAATATGGTCAGGGTTCTATTGTTCGTCCTCCTCCTCTCCGTCCCTCTCGCCTCCGCCGATCTCGCAGTCGGCTTCTACGACTCCTCTTGCCCTCAGGCTGAATCTGTTGTGCGCGCTGTCGTGGCGAAACACTTCCATGCCGACCACTCCATCGCCGCCGCGTTCCTCCGCTTGTACTTCCACGATTGCTTCGTTCGCGTAAGTATACGTATGCTTTCTATGTATCTATCCTTTACGTTGAATAACATCGTGCATGCGCGCATGCACACAAATTGCTCACGTGATAAATACCGAGATAATGTGTACTGAACTGAGTTGTGTTTAGTTCTTTATGTAGTATATATATGTATTGCTGTTCTATCAATAATAATTTTTATTTTTTATATAAATATGAAAGTGACCTAAATTTATGATACTTACTCTCGTTTTAGGGTTGTGATGCGTCCATTCTGATCGACGGTACCAACACTACGGACTCTGAGAAGTCCGCATTTCCGAACAAAACCGTCCGCGGCTACGAGATCATCGACGATATCAAACAAAACCTCGAAAGCCAATGCCCGTCCACCGTCTCCTGCGCGGATGTCATAGCACTGGCGACCCGCGACGTAGTTTCCCTAGCCCGCGGGCTACACTACGCGGTGCCCACCGGTCAGAGGGACGGGCTCGTGTCGAACCCTGCCAACGTCTCCCTGCCGGGACCGTCCTCTCCGATGTCCGTCATCCAACAAGCCTTCGGACCGAAGGGCTTCACCCTCGAGGAGACCGTCGTCCTCCTCGGGGCCCACACGGTCGGCAGCGTCCACTGCGCATTCATCCAACCCGACCCCTCGATGGACGCGAGGTTGAAGCGGCGGCTGGCGAAGCTCTGCAGAGGCGGCGACAACACGACGACCGCGTTCTTGGACCAGGCGACGCCGTTCGTCGTGGACAACAGGTTCTACAAGCAGGTCATGAGGAACAAAGGGGTGATGGGGATCGACCAGGAGCTCGGCTCGGACAATTCGACGGCGCCAATCGTTCGCAGGTTGGCGAAAGATAGAGAGGGGTTCTTGAACAAGTTTACGGACGTTTTGGTGAAGATGGGGAGCCTTGACGTGCTTGTGGGGAGTGAAGGAGAGATTAGGACAAATTGTAGAGCTTTTAACAATTAATAATTGATTATCTATATGCATGAGAGTACTATAATTAATACTTTTATATGCATATGGAGTACGTACGTACTTGCATGCGTTGATCCTCTTAGTTTGTGTTAATTCGTCTTCTATTTAAGTAATTCACTCCATATATTGATTGATTTTGGGCAAGCACATCAAAGTTGGATCTAAATATTTTTCTTCTTTTTTTTTTTTTAATTTTACTGTTTGTGGGTTAATGAGTAATTTCAATGCAATGTCATGATCATGTTTTTTTTCTTGTTTTGTTTTTGTTTTGCTTTGTAATCTAATAAATGTTTGCCCAAGTAGTAATTGGGTTTTTGGCATGCAGTGGTACTAGTACTTAGCTTAATTTAAAATTATAATCAAAACTTCTTCTTTTAGATGCAAAATATTCAATATTCAATTTTGGGTTGTAGTAAATGCCCTAGAAATTAAAGTTTTGCCATAAGAAAAAAAAAATGTTGTATCAGAAGTTGGTCCAAACTAAATTAACATGCTTACAACATATTCGTGCACTTTTATATTTTGGAGTGATTGATAGAAAGAAAAATTTTAAAAGAAATAGTTAAACCTGTCCAAAAAATTGAAAGCTAGCTAAATTAACTAAATTAATTAATCATAGAAGTAGAAATATTATGTTTTGAATTTCCTTTACCCAATTGCAATATATTCTATATTCAAATCGAGCTCAAAATCAGCCATGTATAGAAGGACGTACACTTTACTAATTATGAATCTTGACGATTTGTGTGTGTATATATATATATATATATATATATATATATATATATATATACTGGGGGCCTCTAGAAGCTTCTAGAGTTCTTCGGCCACTTCTCTGTAATGGACAGTGTCGACCATTTATGTGAAAACCGGTCAAATTTAAGTTTGTTCAATTAATGTTTACTATGTGTTGAGTGTTGACTTATGAGCTTAATTACTACATCTCAGTGAAAGTTTGACCAAATTAAACCAAGTAATTAACAGCAAATTAATATATATGATTAATTTCGAATTCCAAGAATGTATTAGGTAAAAGACAGCTAGATGATGACCACTGTATATGTCTTTCTTTAATTGTTTTTACCAAATTGACCTTTGGAACTTAATTAATTTATTAGCAAATTAATTCAATTAATAGGGCTCTTTGTACAAGTGCTAATTCATAAACACATAATCACTCTTGGAATATATCTATAACAATTAACTATATATTCTTCTCTAATTAATGAGTATAATCTTAAAAATTTGTAACTTCTCAATGTTTGAATGGCATTCAAATTTATGTTCTTCGGCCAGTTCAATATTCTTGTAATGTGCATACAATAGAAAATGTAAAGTAACTAAGTTTTGAAATCTCAAATACCAATCATTATGTCCTTAGCTAATTATACTCGGTATGGTCGATGAAAGTTGTATTTTGAGAGATAGGTACGTACTATGCTACTTATCAATGTGTCGATGGGCATAAAATATGATGCGAAGGATTATAATTCATTTTTTACACGTAGTTTATAACATTATACGAGTTATTAATCACTTCGCTGGAAATTAATCCAAGGAACCCAAGAGTACATGTAACAATTTTTAGGATTAAATCACTAGCAAATTAAGACGTACGCACGACCATATAAATTCATGTAAATATAAATAAAATATTTCACATAATTAGTCAACTCATTAATATAATTTCCTGATAATGAAAAATCAATAGTCCTAGCCTTCACACCACTATTGGTTGGAAATACATTGATGAGGCAAGAGATAAAGCGACCACGTTATGCTACAATGGTTACATGTTCTCCACTACAAGCCCCATAGATAAATAATATATACAATTTGGCATTGGTATATGTATTCAATTAAACCCTCATAAAATCGTTTAAAGAAGATAGCTTAATTAATTTCTAGTTCACACCACTAATAGATTTTGTGTTACGTTCTCGATTAATTAGCTTCTAAGTCAAATGCTACAAGAAGCAAATAAATAACTAATTAATTTACATTAATTCCGAATATTTGTACATATATAGTGGCTATCACATGCTTCTCCTATAAAATTAATCGAGTAAATTATCAAAGCAGGCCATGAACCCTCGTTGCCTCGATTTTCTCTTACCCACTTCCCAGTTAGTTTCAAACTCTTAATTTACTTATTTTGTTTTGTTTTTAAAATTTGAAGGCACTACTTTTCAAATTTGAAATTTCGGATACCAATCATTAAGCCCTACGTAATGGTCACCGAAGTTAATATTGACTTAATTAGAAGCTAATTGAGAACGTAATTTTGTAATGTTTTTATATAAATAGTATCTATCTCACCTTATAATATGCCTGTACATATATCATAACCTACCTACCCCCTGCCTCAATATTATAAAGCACTAATTAATTACAGCTAATACATTAATTTACCACTCTTGATATATGTGAAAATATGTTTAATGATATGTGTTTTGGCGAAGTTAGTTTATTTTCGTAGAGGGTTACTTAAAAACTAATGTTATATATATTCTACTTTTCACGTGACAGCATATATTGGCTAGCATATATATAGAACTGGTGCAATGCTTGATCCTATATATAACCCCCTAAATTTTAGGAATCTAGTATTAATTCCATAGTGTAACCAAGTTTAGACCTAGGGCAAAATAATAATAATAATAATAGTAATCATATTACATGGCAATAGATTAATTAAATTATTCTTATTTGTACCCATTAGTAAAACCAACTAGTTTGGCACCTCAAATCGAGCAAAACCATGCATGATTTAAGGCCATATCAACCCTAGATGCTGCTCATTTGCTACCCAAGTCAAACTAGCCCATTTCCTAATAAAGGCTTCGCGCAAAAACCCACTTGGCTCCAATTAATTAACTGCTTAATCCAGCTAATTCCCATTTCCCTCCCAAACCCCTATATATACCCCCACACAAGCACTCTACATGATGTGCATGCACTCTCTCGGACGCTTGTGATCTATTATTAGCTAGTATACATATATACCAAGTGATCATAACAACAAACTAATTTGTAGTGCACTTAGTTAATACATGTTCATGATGGTGTACAACAATGTTGTGAGAAATTTTTTCTTCATATTTTTTCTCTTTTAATTTTCCCTTCTCGCTGGCCGATTTTCGAGTCGGCTTCTACAATGCCACATGCCCGAACGCGGAGTCCATCGTCCAGTCGGTGGTGGCGGAGCACTTCGCCGCCGATCCCTCCGTCCCCGCCGCCCTCCTTCGCATGTACTTCCACGATTGCTTCGTTAGAGTAAGACGTACTCCCACGCACCATGCATGCATGCATGTATAAAAGAAATCTTTCTATAAGACACGTTCATTTTAAGTACACATTATTCTGCGTAAAGTTTAAAGCAAACATTACGCATTTTCATGACAAATATGGATTCTGACAGGGCTGCGACGCGTCGATCCTGATCTCGCCGACAAAGAAGAAGACGACGGAGCGGTCGGCAGGGCCGAACCAGACCGTCCGGGGCTTCGACATCATCGACGAGGCCGAGTCGAGCCTTGAGACGCAGTGCCCCGGGAACGTGTCCTGCGCGGACATCATCGCGCTAGCGGTGCGTGACGCGGTGGCCCTGGCGGGCGGTCCGAAGTACGACGTCCCCACAGGGCGGCTCGATGGCCTGATCTCCAACCCTAACGACGTCAACCTGCCGGGGCCACAGCTCACGGTGTCGCAGGCGCTCGCATTCTTCACGAACAAAGGGTTCACCCTCGACGACATGGTGGTCCTCCTCGGCGGCCACACGGTCGGCGTCGCGCACTGCACCTTCTTCCGCGACAGGCTCGGCAATTTCCAAGGGACTGGCCAGCCGGACCCGACGATGGACCCGGCGCTCCTCGCGAAACTGAAGGAGACCTGCGGGCCCAGGGCGAAGCCGCTGAAGTCGGACCCGACGGCGTTCCTGGACCAGAACGCGTCGTTCGCCATCGACAACAGCTACTACAGCCAGATCATGCAGAAGAGGGGAGTGATGCAGATCGACCAGGAGCTGGCCGACGACAACTCGACCGCCGCGACGGTGCAGGGCCTCGCGGCGGACGCAGCAGGGTTCGCGCGGAGGTTCGCCGACGCGCTGGTGAGGCTGGGGAGTGTGGAGATCAAGCAGGGCAGCGACGGCGAGATCAGAAGGAGTTGCCAAGCATTCAACACCCGCTCTACAAAGCCTTAGCTAGATTTTTGTTTTTCTTTTTTTTAAAATTTTTTTGGATGTTATATTAATGAATGCATGTATCAAATTGTGATTATTGTTTGGTTGATGTTTTGAGGCACTGTTTTGATTAGTTATTATAATCAATCAACTAAGTTGGTTGGGAATTAGGAAATAATATTATAATCTATGATTTTGAATCTGTGACGTCGTTAATTAGCTAGCTGTAATGGTTGACATCATGTCACTGCTCTTGTTTGATTAATTAATTAATTATATGGGGGTTTAATATCTAGATTTTTGCTTTTTTACTTAATGCTGTGTTGACTTTTTGGGGTCTTAATTATTTTTCAGGGTGTAATACCATGATGAATGCACTAATGTTAGTAGACGTTAGTTAATTTGGAATTGGATCTGATTAGGAGAAAAGTGGTTTGGGTCGAACTGGATCATGTTTGAGAAGTTCCGAGCCTTTTAATGTAAGCCTGAACCTAGCCCAATTAGTGAAACGGAATATGATTAGGTTGGATCAACTAAAGAAATTTAAGACCCCGCCTAGCCCAAAAGTACAATTAGAAGAGCTATGTTCTTCAATTTTCTCTACTCCAGAACTAGAGGTCTCAATTTGAACTTCTATTTGTAGGCCTTGAAAGAGCTTTATAAATGTTCTAATGCTCTAGTGATTGTGGCCGAAAGCAGAAGCAAAATAAACAGAGTGTTGAGAAATAGAGGGTCGAACCTTCTGGATAATCCAACCCCGGTCCTAATCAATTTTATTTGGACTAAATTTGGGCTAGGTTCGGGCTCGAGCGTATGATTTGCGCTGCATCAGTGTCTAAAAGAACTCAATATTATTTTTATAGCAATCATTAGTGATCTAAAATAAATAGATTGGATATCACCTTTGTGCGAATTAAAATCAGACCACCAAATCAATTTGAATCAATGGGTGGACCAGGTTTAAACCTAAGGTAAACTTTAAAGTGATTTACGTGGGTCATCCTTAAGGGGGACTGTCGCATTCATCATCATTCACGTGATTTTGAGATTCATATCACTCACTAGATAGCTGATAGATTGAGAGAATTTGAATTACTCGTTCACTAATTCTGAAGCTATTTTATAATTCAAAATTAATTTTTTAGGGGTGTAATAATTTTGAAAGATAAAAAGTGGGATTGCGCCGAGTTCTCTTTACGACATATATATATCTAATCAATCATTCATGTATAAAGTGGGGGCCGAGTTAAGAAGCTTAATGGAGAGCGCGGCTACAACCATCATTACAGGCATGGAGGCTTGAGATTAAAATAGGAACAAATTTGCTAGTATGTACAAATGTGTAAATATTTCTTTAAGGATTAGCATAAACTTTTTTTCGTATTTTTAATTACTCTTATAATAATTGTTGGGTTATTTTGTGACAAGTAGTTGGAAAGAGGATGAATGCCTATCATGAGAGTTATAATTAATACAATTGAAAAAGTTACAATAATTAGTTGTCATAAACGGAGTAAGATTTTTTTTTTTTTTTTTTTTTTTGAGAGATTGGTAGCACGCTACCCGCTTCGTTTATTTCATTTAAAAATAAACTTAGCTGAAAATGTGAATAAACTAGAATTCGAACTTGGGTCTCGGGTACCAACACCAAGTCCTTTGCCACTTGATCCTAAGGGGATTCAGCCCGTAGCTCGCAACTTGAGAGGGACTCGATCTCACGCTTATGGAATCCGCTTCTATCTGTGGTTGCTAACTGCCAGCCGTGATATAGTAAAATGGAGATGGACCCAATCAGATGTGTTCACGGTTAAATGCGATTTAACCTTTCTTACAATGATGTAGTGGTCAAGACTTATAGCTCGTTCGATCTGTGGAAGATTAAATCCTCCATTAAAAAGTTAAAAATTTTATTGCTTGTTTTTGGAGCGAAAGTAGCTGACTACGTAACTGGGATAACCTATTTAAAAGCGGTTGGTAGCGTGTGAATAAAAGATCTTGTCATCGTGTGGGGTGGAGCCTGTAGACGCGTTGATCACCTCTTTCGTGCAATGGCGACTTCTACTACGATCTCTCCTGGCAAGTCAATTCATAATAAAAACATCCTTACTACACTGTACTTCAGTGGGAGGCTTTGGCGGGTCTAGCAGACCTCTAGGGGATTTGTGGAACTACTACAATTGCCTCCATTTGGGGACTATATGGTTCGAACGGGAAATAAGAGAATCTCCTAGCTGAAGAACGGAATCTTGAGTCTCTGATGGCGCAAATCCCACGAATTTAGACATATCGTGACAGACTTCTGTATTAGCTTTGTAATCTTTTTTTTTTTTTTTTTTTTTTCCGGTACGTAACGAGGCCAAGCTGTCTCAGAAATTTGCTTAGTTCAATACCTTTATGAATGAAGCGGTAACATACTACCTTTTTTCAAAAAAATAAAAAAAATAAAAAAAATAAACGGAGTAAGATTTTAGACATCAGATGTTACAGTCCAAGTATCATAAATTATTTATACACGTTACTTCGAATGACAATAGGGATGAAAATGGTCGAATATGATCGGTTATTAGAACAGATCATATACTTGAACATCATTTCGGCGACAGATATTAAAAGGATGATAAGTTTTGCAGTGAATTAAATTCGATCAAAACAGAAACATGTATGAAATCTGAGTTATCTCTCATAGCTGTAATTATATGTACATGCATGTGTGCAGAGAGAGAGAGAGAGAGAGAGAGAGAGGGAAAATGCAGGTTAAAGGAAGAACAAGAAAGTTATAAACAGCTGTTGTGTGTTGGTATCTTTTGAATTTTTAGTTCACAGCTTTTGTAGGGGATGCATTACCTCCGAAAGGGAGGCAGCTCATGCAGTAACACTCATTCTGAATAATCAGAGCATCATTACTTTCCAAAATACTCTGCATGAATTATATTTTTCCATCTCTAAGAACTTATATATATTACCAACTATAATAACTCAGTCGACTAACGACTTTATGATAAATATTTCAGATCTCAAATTCGAAATTTAATTACTTTGCCTTTGTAGCAGGGTTCAGAATCAAATCAGCGGTTAAATCAGTAAAAATCTCAAATTGCTGTTTCAAATTTTTTTTTTTAAATTTTGATTAGGATACTAAAAGCATTGCTCTTAAAATAGGTGATTAAATTGTTAATCATCATTTTTTTTTTTTTTTTTTGGTTTTATACTCTTCTTCCTCCTCTTCCTCGTCTATAAATACAACCTCAATTCCCTCCTCACTCCCCATCAAACCCAAAACCTCATCACCCCCTCCATTGAATCCGCGAATGGGCAACCTCAAAAACATCGCCATTGCCATTCTCGTCCCCCTCCCTTCCATCCTCTTCTACCTCTCCTTCCTTCACCATCACCCGAGCTCCACCTCCTCTGCGAGTCTCTACTCATGGTGCTACAACCACCCCTTCCTCCTCGCCAACCTGCTCTTCTTCTTCAACGTCGACCTCCTCTTCTGGCTCGTCGGTCTCCTCCAATCCAACAATTGGGTAAGTGGGTACACCCCCGTTTTCGCACTAAAGGCGCCACCTTTATGGGTTTTGTTTCGATCTCTTTGTGACATAGGGTTTTGGGTTGAAATCTGCAGCTGATTGATCTGTATTGGACGGTGATCCCGGTGATGCTGGTGCACTACTACGCGAGCCACCCCTTGGCGAGCGCCGACGCCGCGAGATCGGCTGTGGCGATTGCGCTTACCTGGGTGTGGAGCGTGAGGCTCACCCACAACTACTTGAGGAGGGAGAGGTGGGAGTGGGGGGCGAGGGAGGATTGGAGGTTCGGGGAGATGAGGAAGGAGTATGGGAGGAGTTGGTGGTGGATCTCCTTCTTCGCCGTGTTCCTTTCTCAGCAGGTATTCTGATTTTATCATCCCCAGATTTCAATTTGGGCACTTGTTTATTTGTTTAGTCTAAAAAAAATGATTTTGGGGATTGGTTGGATTTGCTTAGTTCCTTATCTTCGTCATAGTTGTGTGCTTCAACCGTTCGAGGAAATGTCTCTGAGAGGTTTTACAAGGATTTGTTAGGAGGCACACTGTTGTGGGTACTGTTGTTCAATTTTACATGGCACAGGAGAATGATTGATATTAGATAGTTAAGTAAACTACTGAACTACTTTTGCAAATCGTAATACAATTCACTTCCAGCATTAGCAAAAGTGTCTTCTTTTCTTTTCACCAAATGGATTACTGCTACTTAATAAAGAAGTTGGTCTAAAAGCTGGGCCGGACATGCACTTTTAGCCTTAACTTTGGATTTGAGGGTATGAATATAGGATGCATTAGCTGAGCGTGATCAATTTATTCTGAGCTGAATCCTGTAACTACAATGAAATATATCATCATTAACAAATATGCAGCAGTTTCATTTCTAAAACTGAGGTTTCATTATGGCAAAATTCCTTATTATTTGAAAAATGGTCCTAAAGCAAGCTAAGAACAAGTTTACTTTGTCACTGAGACCTTAGATTGGATACCTTGTAAACTATCTTGTTAATTTGGCAGGTATTTTTAATCGGTATATGCCTTCCTATGTATGCGATTCACTCCAGCAACGAGCCATGGAACATACGCGACTTCATCGCCACGATAATATGCATAGCTGGGATCATGATTGCCTACTTTGCCGATACTCAGCTCCACAACTTTGTGACAAAGAGCCAAGCCCTCAGGGAGGTCGGAGAAAAACCCATTGCCAACCTTGACGAGGGCCTCTGGCGGTACTCTCGCCACCCTAACTACTTTGGCGAGCAGCTGTGGTGGTGGGGCCTCTACCTGTTTGCATGGAACTTGGGCCAGAAGTGGATGTTCGTGGGCCCACTCGTGAATAGTTCATGCCTCGCGTATGTGACTGTGCTTGTGGAAACACGGATGTTGAAGAGAGAATATCGCAGGGAGGCATATCGACAGTACCAGAGGATGACATCAGTTTGGATCCCTTGGTTTAAGAGAGCCGATAAAGGAACGAAGGAGAAAAGCATCTAATGTTTAACTCGTGGTCATTGAATGCTCTGTGCAGGTTCTAGCTAATTCTGTTTCTTCGGTGTTTGATTATCCTTTGTATTGTACTACTACTCTTCTTCGTGCTTTTCGTCATGTGAAGTTCTCTCTTGTATCTTACCAGCTTCTCTGAATAAATAGATCTGTATCTGTTTCCATATTGCTGTAATGTTTGTTCTTTAGATAACTGGGGAAGTGCCTTCTCATGCTTCTTCATAACAAATTGAATTGGAGAACTCTTATCAATTTGTCAACTCTAGTGCTTACTCGAATGGAGTAGCAGCAATGGCATATAAGCTTTGCATCAATTATATACGGTTAACCGAACTAAATTACGTATAATTATGTTGAAACTTTAATTAATGAGCCCTCTATTTATGTTGACTGCAGGAATCTTATTTCTTGTAATAGAATTATTCCATGTTAGGTCACGAGATAGAACCTTTACTATTCTTGAGTGTTTGAAACATGTTCTACACGAGACTATACATAGATGCCTTTCTCAATATTCTAAAATTGATGATTTTTTTTTTTTTTTGTCTTTGAGAAAAACATTACTGATACGTTAGTATTCTATTTCATTTTTGTGCCGTGTATTGCATGAAGATTAAAGCTAGTAATTTGCTGCATATTACGCACCAATAAGCAACTACATGTATGCGCAGTATTTCTTTTAAGCCCCAAATTTCACATTATAAATGATCAAACCGAGTACAATTTCAGCATTTCATTCTTCATATGTAGCTCCAATAACAAAATTCATCAAATAATTCCACAATGGAGCTTTTATATCTTGCTGAAGCTTTAGCTGCTCTTCGAGTCCTCCTTCTCTGAGCTAGCCAACGGGTGATCGACGACGACTTCAGCTACCTTCTTCGCGGCCTCCTCTTCGGCGGGAGCCTTCTTTTCTTCTTCTCCTTCCTTGGGCGCCTCCTCCTCGCTCGACTCAGCCTTCAGCTCAGCAGCCAGCTCCTCACCAGCTGCCGCCGCGGGCGCAGAGTCGGTTTCCTCGGCCTTTGGCGTGGAGAGGTCAACCAAGGGTTCCTCGGCATTTGCGGTGTTGGCCTAACAAGCCATCCACAGTAAGGAGATATTATAGCCTTGAACTTGGTTTACGGATGGGCTTATTGCAGACCCGACCCATATACCACATAAGAGGTATTACAGAAAACATTTCTTATTTCTAACTTACTATCTTGTGGTTTAAAGTATAGCACTTCTTGAATTCATATGCTATTATTTGAGTGGGCGATATCTAGGATTTATTTGTTAAATTCTCTTATACTTCATTGCATTTTAACGGGACGTAGGATTGCCACGTGCTCAATTTTAACAACGTCTTAAATGGCAGGTCCTTCTGAAAAGCTAAAGCAGCGAGAGGAGGGGGTGTTACCTCGGTTGGTGATGCAGTCACGTCGACGGGGGTCGTTTGCTCGGCGGGAAGTGCTTGGGGCGCGAGGCCATCGACTTCATTGGGTTTGCTCGCACAGCCGCCCATGGAGGAGGGATGGAGCGTTATATATCTCTCTTATATATCTCTCTCGCTCTCTCCGAGGGCGTAGGAGGAGCTTTATTGGAATGTGTGAAGCAGGAAGAATGGCGATTTGAGGGGTGGGGTAGAGAGGGGTTTATATAGTACATAAGAGGGAGAGATTTTAGGTGGAGAGGTTAGAGGAGGGAGAGTTAAATGTGTCTATTTTTAGAAAGGTAATTAAATTCTTGGTGGGGAGGAAAATGTTGATTGGTTGTTCTTTGACCCTCTTGTTTTCAGGAAAAGAACCTCTTCTCCTTCCAAGAGATTTTTGTGGAGATTCCAGTGGCTAGGAGTTGGTCACAGTTTTATGTTTCTTCCGTTGCATGTGCATTTATACTTGGATGTATAACAGTATGTTTCGAGTGGTTGTGAACTTGTGATAGTATTATTTATTGTTCTATCGAAAAATACAAAAATATAATTTATTGTTATTTATTGTTGTACATTATAGGCTATTGGGGATGTAACCCTGATTTGATTTTCATCGTAAGTTTTTTTTTTTTAGAATCGGTAGCACGCTAGCTGCGTTTCATCCTAAATTATTATTTTAATAAAATATTAAATGAATAAAATGAATATAATTCAAGTGAACAAATGTAGCAGTGGAGACCAATGTTTTTTACGCATACGAAAATGTATATGGTATTATTATATTACTGTAAATTTCTTGCGACCAAATCAACGTATCTAATTGCGAATAGACTCGGTCGCACGAAACGAAAAAAGCTTCGAAGCCAAAGACCCTTTCTCCGAGAAACGGAGTTAGGGCTAGGGCTAGGGTTAGGGTTCCGATCACCCCATTCCCCGACCACAATGCCCCTCCCTCTTCCCTCCCTCTCCCTCCTCCTCCTCCTCCTCCTCCTCCTCGTCCTCGTCCCTGCGTCCCTCTCCGCCGGTTCCGCCGCCGACGACGACGACGATCCCTGCGCGGCCCCTGCGCTCTCCGACGGCGGTGGCGGCGCCTCGTGCCCCGTGACCTGCTTCCGCCCCGACCCGGTGTGCGGCGCCGACGGGGTCACGTACTGGTGCGGGTGCGCCGACGCGGCGTGCGCCGGCGCCCGCGTGGCCAAGCGGGGCTTCTGCGGCGTCGCGAGCGGCGGGAGCGGCCTCGTCGTCTCCGGCCAGGTCCTCCTCCTCGTCCACATCGTCTGGCTCTTCCTCGTCGGCTTCGCCGTCCTCTTCGGCTTCCTCTGATCCACCTCTCCCCCCCTTCTCGCCACGCCGCATCGTTTTTACTCCTCCCCCTCTTATCGATCTCATTCTTTTATTGCAAAAGGAGCTAATTTTATTTATTAGTGAGGAATTTATTGTTGTATTATATTATATGCCGAGCGAGTCAGGATTTGATCGTGCTGTTCCTGTAGATGTTATCTCAAATTTATAATTTTTTTTTGAAGTAAATTGGTGGTAAATATATCCTCCTCCTACGAAGGGATGGAGCTTGATGGCATTCATTCTATGGAATATTGCAGCGCATGATTTTAACAATATTTTTTAAAAGAACTTTTTATAATCACTTTTAATTTCTTATTTTAATGAATTGGTATCAATTACATGTTCATCAAATCTTTGGATGAAGGGATACGGGCTTTACTTTTTGATGACAAAAGGAAAGGTATTAGTGTACCAAAAGAAGCCCATAACCTTTTTTTTCTTAAATAATTCTTTACTTTATCGATTGGTTTAAAGATGCACTAAATTTGTTCTTCTTCCTGTTAAGAAGTTATCTTATGAAAACTTGATTATGAATGATGTGGTGTTAATGTTCTTGGCAGCAGATGATGAAAAGCAGTGTAGAGCATAATTGCAAACCAGGAATGTAACACTTTAGAATTATGGACAGTTGTGCAAGTTAGAGCTAGATAGTGAAGATGATAAAAAGACTATTATTTAATTCTATTATTAGTTGCATAATTTTTCACTTTTTGTAGTCTTATTTGAGAGAACTCTTGTGTGCATTATTAATTAAATGGAATTTCAATTGCTGGTTCTTTGGTAGTCATTTATGAACTGTAATCACCATCGTTAAAACAGCATATAATCTCTATATATATCTTCTAATTTTATTGTGAAGTAATTACAATCATATATATATATATATATATATATATATATGGTAAATTTCGACATTACAGCAATAAAGAAATCAGAAGATCCATAACCATAGGTTTGAGCTCTTTTTGTTTTTTTCAATAAGTTTACCCCTTTTTTTTTGGTAATATTTGTTTTTGATATCCCAAAATTGCATCCAAATACCCGGTTGTAAGTATAAATATGGTTTTGATAATACAGCAAAAAATATATAATATTATAAAATTACAGAGTTTCTGAACTAGTCCATACCAGTATTTTATGTTTGCTTCTCCTCGTACGTATCCGCATACTGATCTATTAATTAACTTGCGTAATAGTACAATTTGCCCCAGCCAAATAATTTTTCCTTTTCAAATGATTGAGAGTTTTTTTCCCTTTTTTTTTTTAATTTCCATATTACCTGTATTACCTGACTTCACAAATTGGGTCCAATGCGTGAGTTCTAATCCTTTATTATAGTCTCCAAATCCTTGATATGTAAAAATCTTTAAATTTAATTATACCCTAAAATTTTAACCTTTGTGAATATTTTACAGGTGATTGGGCGAAAGATAAAATGATTATTTCTTTTTTTTTAAAAAAAAATACTGCCACAAGTATCTCATAATGCTATTTTTATATATTATATTGGTACACTGACATCAAGGTGTATGTATAATTCAATCACAATCATCTATATCATTATTATTGATGACACATCAACAATATTATAAAGAGACTGTACAGTCGAGAATTTAAAGTATTTTCAATTAAAATCGGCAAAATATGTACTGAAAAGCAACAATTTAAACATAAGAGAAAACTTCAAAATCCCTCTTGTGATTTTAATTTTTTTCACTTTAGTACTCTGTGATTTAAAATGTATCAAGTTAGTACCCTGTGGTTCTCACTTTATCACTTCAGTACCCTGTGGTTTTGCACTTTCTCACTTTAGTACCTTGTGGTTTTAATTTTGTATCAAGTTAGTACCCTACGGTTTTTTAAATCACAGGATACTAAAGTAATAAAGTGTGAAACCACAGAGTACTAAAGTGATAAAGTGCAAGACCACATGGTACTAATTTGATACACTTTAAACCACAGGGTACTAAAGTGATAAAGTGAGAAACCACATGGTACTAACTTGATACACTTTAAACCACAAGATACTAAAATGAAAAAGTGTGGAACTACAGGGGTTTTTTTTTTTAAGTTTTCCCTAAACATAGTATAATCGTGTTGGGAGTACATTGCAATATCAGGTTTGAATCGTTTGATAGGGGTTTTTGTTGTTATTGTTGTGAATTAAAATCCTAGGAACGGATGACTACTTTCCACGTGTCTTAATTTGGCGAAGGCAGAGAACGAGAGGAATCCTAACAAAACATCTTTTATTTTATGCTTTTTTATTTTACTTTATTTTGCATTTTCTATTTATTATTAGTATTTTATTTTCTAGAAATTTCGCACCAGAAAAAGCCTACTACCCACTCGCTCATCGTCTATGTGGACAGTGGACTAACCCCTTCGGAGTTCGAGGGCACACGGAGATTCCGAGAACCGCAAAATCAAAACCCAGAGAGAGGTGAGTGTTTTTTTTTTTTTTTTTTTTTTTTTTTTTTTTTTAAGAATTATGATTGCCTTTTTGATGTTGAAGTTTCTAATTTTTCATGTCTATATATGTCTTTTTTTATTTTTTCTTTCTTTCTTTAACCTTAATCTCTTATGGGTTGTAGGGCAATGAAAACATCTGTTTTTTTATACTTTTTGGAAATTTTTTGTTTTGTTTTCTCTTAATGCGTACTTGGGTTTTCTTAATTTTTATTGCTTTTAAATAGTTTATGCGGTATTTAGAAAGAAAAGGAGCAATTTTGTGAAGTATGAGTTTGAAACTGTGCTGTGTCTTCGAATAAAATTTTTTTATTAATTTTTTTTGTAGAAATTATTATGGAAAAAGTTGGATACTACTATAAATTTTAATATTTGAAGCCATACTTGTCTTAGATGGTAGGGATGATTCAAAATGTTGGAAACTTTTCAACAAGCAAGCTGTTTCGAAAGCTTTTTCGTCATGTTAAGAGCTTGCACACAAAGGAAACAAAAGTTTACTTATTCGTCAGATGTTTTTTCAGCAGTTGTTCTTTCAAACAAATTATGCCGTAATTTTCTGTGGATTAAAATTGCATAGTTTAACAGGACTTAGCATATTGATTTGACAAGGTCAATATAGTACTTTTAAATCTTAAAGCCATTAGTGATTGCACCAAGTTAATCAGTTAGTTCTGCAAATAGGTTGCTGCTAACAAGGGATGAAGCAGAAACAAATGAAATTGGCGATTTTGAGATTGGCAAGTTGTTTTTGACGCCTACAATTCTGCATTTGTTGCTTCCCGTCAAAATTGGCGATTTTGAGATTGGCAATTTGTTTTTGACACTTACAGTTCTGCATTTCTTGGTACCCTTAGCAGAATTTGACATTTAATTTCTATGGTCTCTCTGATACTGACTAGATATTTCAGCAATGGATGCCGAGTGCGGCGCTGGCAGTTGCCTTGGGTGGGCAGCTAGGGATCCTTCTGGGTTTCTTTCGCCTTACAGGTTCAGTCGAAGGTGCGGCCACACCACCTAAATGAGGAGTTCAATGTTCCTTTCTTTTACGCATGCTAATTCTTAGTGATATATTCATACTTCCTCAATATCTGGATTTTGCTTGCTTACGAGTTTAAATCACTTTTAAGAGTTCCTTTTAGTTGTTTGTTCCTGCTATAGTTCAGACATCTCTGTACTTATACAAGCTTTTTGATTGGAAGAACCGCTAGTTACTAATTGTTGCTAGAAATTACGCAGAGTTGTTGGAGGTGATGATGTTTCTTTGAGGATTACACATTGTGGAGTATGCTATGCTGATGTTGCTTGGACAAGGAATGCACTCCACAACTCGATGTATCCTTTGGTGCCTGGGTAAGCTTGCTGAATTGAAACGTATCTTGTTCTTCTATTTCTTTGTTTAAAGACTAAAATACAAAAAACCCTCTTGAAAGTTTCATGATTTGAATGTTGCTCCCTGAAGAATTAATTCCTATATTTAGATCTTTACTGCTTAATCCCCTTTTGTGACAATTCTTTTTTCCCTAGAAACTGTTAGAAAATATTTAAATACGAAATTTATTAAAAACAGGTACAATGAGTATTCAGATCCTATTGCAATATTTTCTAATGAAAATATGACGGTGGACTGTTCAACTGCTGACAAAATTTAGGCAGAGAGTGAAGGCTACTCTCTAAGTTTTTTTTTTTTTTTTTTTTCGGAGACAACTTGCAAATCACAGCGTTTTCCAGGGGATTCTGCATTTAGCCTTTTCTAAATTTTCGGTATTGTGTGTGACGCTTGTTTTAGTTTTGAAAACATCAAATGTTGCATGAGCTTTAGAAATCCCAAGAGAAACCTATGCTACTATATTTGAGGCATAGGAAAAATACATATTTCTTTAATAAATCTTGGAGGATATGAATTGCTAATCAAGGAATTAAAGAATTCAACAATGCAAGCAAGTTATAGAGAGAAAATATTATTAGCTTTCTATAATCTATGTTTCAGTCATGAAATCGTTGGTGTTGTGGCGGAGATCGGCTCCAATGTCAAAGGCTTCAAAGTTGGTGATCATGTTGGCGTTGGAACATATGTTGACTCATGCAGAGATTGCGAATATTGCAATGATTTTCTTGAGGTTCATTGTTCAAAGGGGTCAATCGGTACTTTCAACAGTATCGACATAGATGGCACGGTCACGAAAGGGGGATATTCAAGCTACATTGTAGTGCATGAGAGGTATGTCATTTTTCATTAGCTAAATCAATTTTTTTTTAAAAAAAGCTGTGTTACCATATCGAATCCACCAAGATGACAGAAAACGAGCATTGAGAACCACACTTTCTGTCCCGACTTGACAACTATAACAATTCCTTTTCTTTTAGAAACTAGAATTTCAATGTAAGCATTTTCTTTACTAACCATTGTGCATTTTCCTTAAACTTGTGATGTAATCATACAAATAGGATCCGAGCACTGTTTTCATACTGAAGCAAATCAACATTTCACTATTCAATTCCATCGTTGCATTTACTGCAACTTGGTTGTGCCGACAGGTACTGTTTCAAGATACCTGATGGGTACCCACTAGCAATGGCAGCCCCCTTATTATGTGCGGGAATAACAGTCTATACGCCTATGATGCGCCACAAGATGAACCAACCTGGTAAATCCCTTGGGGTTATTGGCCTTGGTGGGCTCGGCCATATGGCTGTCAAGTTTGGAAAGGCTTTTGGATTGAAAGTCACGGTCTTCAGCACGAGTGAATCCAAGAGAGAGGAAGCTCTTAAACGTCTTGGAGCAGACGGATTCGTCAATTCATCAGACCAGCAGCAGATGGAGGTATAGATAATTATTGCTGTCACTTCTATCATTTCTGATCATTTCTTTTTTTAGACCTGTAAACTGAATGCTTTATTTCCCATTTATTTGTTTGCATCATTTTAGCAGTTTTTCACAATGTGTATCCTTTTGCAGTCTCTAACAAAGACCCTTGACTTTATTATCGACACTGCCTCTGGCGATCATCCTTTCGATCCTTACCTGTCGCTCCTTAAGATTTGTGGGACTATGGTCCTAGTGGGCTTTCCTAGCGAAGTCAAGCTGCATCCTGGGAGCATTAATCTTGGTATATTCTTGCTTATTTAGCTATGGAAAATGAAAAGTGATTATAAATATAGCTTTGTATTTGAATATTACTGAGTTCCAAAAACAGAAATATCATTGGAGACTAAATGTTACAGGTTCGAGGAGTCTATCTGGGAGTTTGACGGGTGGTACGAAGGATACACAAGATATGATAGAATTTTGTGCAGCAAACAAGATATACCCTGAAATTGAAATTATCAACATACAGTATATAAATGAAGCTCTTGAGAGGCTTATCAAAAAGGATGTGAGGTACCGTTTTGTGATCGATATCAAGAACTCTCTCAAGTGATCTGACAATAAGGTGCAGAAAGAAGGAAGCTATAAAAGTGGTGCAATTTCTAGATCCTGATTTATGTTCTTTCATTTCCTAGTGTGATGACATGTAGTTTTGTATATTTTATCACCACGTCTGGTTGTCGTTGTGATTGACATGACGATGCTTATAATTCCATTTTCTGTTACGATACCATGTAACAGCGTATAAATCCACCTTTTTCTGTGTTTGGTTCTTAGATCTTTTCTTTACTATGAAAGAACTTGGTCTTTATTGTAAAAAGAGAAGAAAATGACCACAACAGTTTAGCCCAGAAATGAAGCGTATGTATTCGCATCTTTTATGGCACAAAAGAGTCTAGATTCTTCCAAAGAGGGTTGCTATTTCTATTGCTATTTTCTCCCCTTTTACTTATGGGACAGAAAAGTTAGTTCTCTCACCGACAACAAGATGACGACGACAACAACAACAAGAAGAATATGGCAAAAGTTCGGTCATAATACTACGGACTAAAAATAGAAGAGACCAATTGACAAGTGTATAATATCACTGAAAAGCTGCAGTGAAAATGACAGCAATCTCTCTTGATACTCTAGTGAAAATGTCGCCATAGTCGGCACATCTTGCGTCAGAGTCCGCCATCTGAAGAACCAACAAGCAGCAAAAGAATTGGCCAATCAAACTTGGGTGAAATTTGCATGACATTTCTAGCAGAGCTCTCAAGTTTGGTGAAAAGTCAAGCAATCGAAGTTCAGGAAATTAGTTGGAGAGGCTCTGCCACAATAACTAACCACATATGACTAGAATAAGATTTTCATACTTTAATCTATAATCACACCAACCAAATTTTGTGAAGCAATTCTTCTGGCGGAATAAACCTCTGACAAGTGGCAGAGTTTTATTCTTGCGACCTGGCGACAGTTCATACCCTCAATGTGAAAACTAGCTCAAGATAAGATATATCCTTCAGAATTTGTTCTTGTGAAAAACAATAGAATCCTAGATTAAGAAATAAGAGGATGCTTAGTTTGCTAAACAGAGTACAAGTAGCCATTGACCTCAAGTTGGCGGTCCGCGGTCCTTCACATCACTCTAGTCAAACCAATAATTAAGAAGCAGGCCAACTAACAAAATCAAATCTAAATATAAAAAATAAAGATTAAAGATCCCCTTACATGTCAAAATCAAATTGATGATTACAGAAAGATAGGAATCTTAATTTATTTAACTCTTTTCGGGACAAAAGATGTATTTAGTAGATGAACTGATGCATCATACATTTTTCATCTCCCATTTTCTGATTTCTTTTTTTTTTTTTCCTCCTATTTCTCAAGCAGTATAATTTACACTCCTCATCTAAAGTTTCTCACTACTTTTGACCTTGTTTACCTTAGTATGTACATACCATCAGCAGGAACAAGCTTGTCTGTGACTCATCACATAATGTCTAAACAAGGGCTAGCATGAGTACAAGGCATTCGTACAGGGGAGAAAACTACTGTTAATGGTGCATGATCAGAGAGAGAATAATTTTCCGGCCACATTCCTTTTTCCACTTCGGGGGGGAAGAGAACGGCATCCTTCACGTCGAAACCAAAGGCATCAGCCATAAGTCCTTCATCACTCTCCTGTTCGAAGTTTTCCTCGGGTTGCTCCAACCATCTAGGGCTCCATATGCTTCGCTGAAAAGGACAACCAACAGAGTGATTTACTAGATCAGATTATGAAGCCATCCAATTTCATCCTCTAACGCTAAGTTCAGAACTAAAGACCATCCAATTTTACAAATTCAGCTAACTCCAAATAAGAATCTCAGACTGGTAGTATACCTGAAATTCTTCGTAATCCATCATGCCATTTCCATCAACATCTGCGTGAACCCACAAGTCCTTTGTCTCTTCAGAACTTAAGCCGTTGGGATGGCCAGTTAAGCCCAACTGCAATTTGTTTTATGTGTTAAAAAAATAAAATTCCATGAGGAGTATATGTAATTTCTTAGTTTTGGCATAAGAAAACTACAGATACCTGACAGAGTGCCTGACAAAAGCCCGAGTAGGTAACGTAATCACCGGGGCTATCTGCTTTAAGGGATGCAAATGCATTAACCTCAGAAAGGGAAGCTGCTCGGAGAAGATACTGAGAAAGTAAAATTGAAAATTTGTGTTAGAACTATAAATGCCATCATCAAGTAAAAACGAAAAACTTAATCCACTAAGGTAGAATTCCTAAGGAGAAGATAAAATAATTTAAAACTTAGAAGGAAAATTGCAAAATGTACCTTAATAATTCCTAAAACAGCTTCATTCCAGCTAGTTTTGAGTGGCTTCCTATGCTTATTGGGATTAAGGAGCCATATAAAATCAACTCCACACACATTCCCTCTATGATTGCGATGACTTACCCACTGCAGGGAGGGGAACCCACCAAAAACAAAAAAAAAGTCAAACATGTGAATACATTGAAACTAAATTGCTTTAGAATTAAGCATTGCATAATTAATATGATAATAAACCTTGTGGGCATCGGCATCACTGTCGGTGTATTGATGAGCCGTGTCATATGATGATACAAAACCCTGCGACCTAAGGAACTTGTAAACATGCCCTCTTTTGCTCCCGTTCCAATCACTGCAAAAAACCAAAGGATAGTTAGGGCATTTGACCTTATTTATTTAGTATTGATAAAGTGGACAAGACAACAATTATCTAAAAGGGCGGAAAAAAAACTCACCCACATAGTATGATAGGCATAGGGCCGAGGTTATGTTCTTTCTGATATGATTCTACATGCTGGAGGATTTTGTAAACCTATTAATCAAACAACATTCACGGCATTTAATCACTAACAATGTTATTAATGAATAAACACAAAAGGAAATCAACTTTTTTTTGCGATGCAAGGAAATTAATCTACCTGCTGTAGACGAACTATACATAGGCTGGAATCATGAGGAAACAACAAATGGGTATTCACAATGAGGATTTGCTGCTTAATGCTGCTGCTTCGATTCTGCCAAAAGGGAATGACGGACTCAACATGTAATAGCTGGGCGACGCGGTCGCCAAAGTCATTGAACAGCAACTCCCGATAATTCAAGACTCTAAAATAGTCTCTATGTACAGCAGTCAATAGACCTGTGAAAGAGAAGACATATTTTGTTGTAATTCGCAAACTGCTACCGAAACATGAAGATGTATTATGATGTGCTCATCATATGCATCCTTTTACTCTTCCACATCCTCAGAAGAAATTTACATGTTTACGCACTCGAAAACTAAGACACATATTTGTCTTCACAGCGGCATGAGTAATATATTCTTCTTCGGAGTTTGATTTAATCAAACTTTCTCAAGAAATTAAAGCCCAGGATCAGATATCATACCATCCCCGCGGTTGTTAGTCCTTGCAAGCTTGACACTGATGTATCCGGCCTCACCGAGCCTCTTCTCATACATGTCAACAAGCTCATCATTCCCCAACCAAACCTCCTAAATAGACCAAATCCAAAAAACAAACATAAAGAGCAATAAAACCCATTAGATTCGAGCAAACCCCAATTCCAAAACCAAGTCAAAAAAACACACGAATCATTCTCACCTGGAGGCAAATTATCGAAGACCGATCGGCCAATAGCCTGTCGATGATGCTCTGATTCCTGCTCAACCAATAAGCTCTATGTTGACTCTCCCTGCAACTCTGATCCTACAATAATCAAAGAGAAAAAACAACCCAGGAAATATTTCATTAATAACCTGATAGCCAAAAAAAGCTACCACCTTTTCGAAATCAAACAGATTTAAATTTAGCTCTGATCCTGCAATAATTAATGAGAAAAACAAAACCCAAGATATATTTCTTCAATAACCCAAAAACGCTACCACCTTTCCAAAATCAAACAAAAAACCCATTTCCCAAAATGTCAAATTTAACTCTGATCCAATAATAACAAAAGGATAAACCCATGAAATATTCCATCAGCAACCCAATAACCCAAGAAAGCTACCACCTTTCCGAAATCAAACAAGAACCCACTTCCCAAAACGATAAATTTAACTGGCGTAGCGAGCCAAAGCGAACCCAATCGATCGAAATTGCATCATTACCTCCTTATCGAGCCTCTTGTAGATGGGCGCGAGGATGTTGAAGGTGGTGCACGAGACGCAGCGCTCGGAGCCCGCATACGCGAGCCCTTTATGCGGGCCTCTCACTTTCTTCTTCCTCTGCGTCGGCGGTCGCTGCGTTGGCGGCGGCGCCTTCGACCCCTGCGCCAATCCCTCGCACCGCTCCTTCTTCTGCATTTCATCAAACACTACGCTCGAATCATCAAAACAATCAAAAAAAGAAAAAAAAAAAAAGAAGAGAAATCCAACAAAATTCCCATCGAAATCAAAGGGATTACGAAGGCAATTACCATGTACACGCGATTGGATATGGAGAAACACGAAGAAATTTGGGATCGAGCCAAATGAGTTTGTACAATAATAAATAGATAAATAGCGCAAATATGGGGTTCCTGGGGGAATGGCGAAGTGGTGCGTAGCTTCGCATATAAATAAACACCAGGGGAGCATTATTGAACTATCATAAAGACGTGTGGGGATTAACCGGTCGCGCCGCAGGGTGGTTACCGGTAGTAGCCGGTCCCCGACTGGGACGATTCCTTCTCGAGCACCTCGTCCGATTCGTCGTACCGGCTAGTCCGGTCTTAGAACAATCGAAGAAGAAGGGGTAAAATATATACACGGTCCCTGTACTATCCTACAATTTCGATTTGGTCCTTATGACCTGGATCATTCTTAAAAAGGGGAAGGGATAATGTGCTTTTTTTTTCCTCCCTTAAAAAAGTTTGATTTTTTTTTTTTTTTGGACAATTATTCGATTGGAGGATAAAGTGCAGTACAAGTGTAAACTAAATAACGAATACATCTCAGTGAAAAGTGCATGCGCCTCCATTTTCTCTTTGACAAAAAAGAGAAAAAAGTTATTCGCCAGTCACTAACGCACTCCATAATTTTTTTTCCCCTTTTACTGTTGTAATTTTAACTAAATTTTTTTTTATAAACGATAATTCAGAAAACGTAAATATTATGTTATTAAAATTATTTAATAAGGTCTGCAAAATATTTTTAGATAAATGACAGATTCTATTAATATTGCTTTTATATGTTGTTATTGTTGCTGTATCGATATTATAATATAGAAAAATATTTTTAAGAATAAAATTGAATGTTCTATTCATTTGGATTTTTTTTTCTTTCTTTGTCCGTTTTCGCTCTTCATGACTGCGTTGTATTCTTGATTTGACTAGGAGTTGTTTTGGTTTTAAAAAATAATAATAATAATTTTTTAGAAAAAAAAATATTTTTTTCTTTATTTGGTTTTTTTTTAAATATTTTTTCTTAAAATTTTGCCAAAATTAAGAAATCTTTGTATTCTTTTAAAAATTTTATTTAAAAAATAAAACGCATTAACAAATATTTTTTATTAGAATTTTTTTTCAAAATATATAATAATAATTTTAATTTACATGATTTTCCCAGTAAGAAAAAAACACTCGGAGAGCACGCGGGGGGAGAGGGGGGGATGATGCTGACGTGGCGATGACGCCAGATGTTCGGAAGCGCGATCAGGTCCGTCCGAACTTTGAGCTGGTCAAACGTACGGTCCGACGGTGGGGGAAAAGGTCGATCGGTCGTTGGCGCTGATCCCCTGTGCCGCCCCTTGATCTGGACGACACGCGTACGAGCAGAGGTTACAAAAGCGACGGTCGGTGAAGCGTCCCTCCAAAATTACGTACGGGCCCCGGCCCCACATGTTTGTCTCTCATTGCAAAAAAATAAGGTTCTAAAATAATTTTAATTTTTTAAATATTTTATCGTGTCCTAAATATTTCATAATTTAGCAATATAATTATACAGAGTTAGTCCACCACGGATTAATTTCATGAATCTTACTTTTAAACACCCTAAATAAAATTTTTAAATAGTTAAATATAATTTACAACACATTTAAATTTAAAATAGTTTTAATTATTTCTTTTAATAGATCGCTAGAGTAGCACTATTTGGCACGTAGGTTGGCAATCATACGGACCTGCTGTACGCTGACGTAGTATGCCACGTCCGTGAAGGGACTAAGATATTTCTAATTGTTTTTTTTTTTATTATTTATTTTATTTTTTAAAAAAAGCGAGATTTGGTGTGTCATGCTTTGGAAGAGAGTACAGCGGGGGACAAGGTTCGCCGACACGGCGCGATTCGAGATCGGCGGTCCCCCACCGCCCACGTGGCCGGTCGAGATTACGCCCAAAGGTATTATTCCCCCCCCCGCCCCTTTTTTCTTGAAAAAATCCCAACCCTTAACCCCGGCCCCTTTTAACGATCGGATTCTACGGTTGGGAGCGCGGCACGTTTCCCCACGAAGTGGTGGTTAAAATTCCGTTGGATGCCGCGCCCCTAGTTTAAACTCCACTGCCCACCCGAAACGGGACACGTGGCGCCAAGTAAGAGATAAGAAAGGGTTCCTTTTCTTTATATTTCTTTTAGCAGGCCCACTAGGCCCCACTTACTGGGCCACAGTTAGTGGGCCCCACTTATGAGCCTTTCGGAGGCCTCAAAAGCAGTAGATGGCCGCCCCAGTAAAAATTGTATGGATTACCCCTAAACTATAAGTCCTTCTGAAATGGGCCCCTCAACTTTATTTCTTTTGATTTTCTCAATTTTTTTTAATTTATGAATTGAATGAGTTTAGTCAATCAAATTAAAACTTTAGGGGTCTATGTCAAAGTAGCCTATACAACTAGGGGGTTCCGCAGTAAATTTTTGCTTGAAAACATTAAAAATTAATGAATGGATTCGACGAATAAATAATAGAAAAGAAAAAAAAAGAAAAAAGAGGTGATTTAGTGGAAGTGCACAAAGGAACTTTTATTGAGTTGAAAATGGTAGCATATCACTATTACCTTTTTTTTTTTTTTCTTTTGTTTTCCATTTAATTTTTATCAGGGATTGTGGCTTAGATCATTTGTGATACTTATATGCGTATAGTTTTACATTTTGTTGATAGAGATGTGCACGTAGGTGGAATTTGTTTTCAATGAGATGCTCATAGGATTTAAATAAGTTTACCTAAAAATACATTAATTATTTTGGGTACTAGGGAGATCACATGATTATTAGTTTATTAATTCATCTTATCGAGAAAAAAATAAATGTTGATTAGTACATGATTCGCCATATTAGAAGGATGCACGTATATATATATATATATATCCTGTATTGGTAGAGACATTAATTAAGTTGAATTAATGATTAAGTGCTCGCATAGCCTGATTTTTGTAATAGTTTTATTTAGATATATCAATTAGATTTGTTAACGATAAAAATAATCTTGAGCTTCGTAAACGTTCAGGGGAGTGTCAAAATTTCGTACCCACCGCTTTTGGATTGCTTTTCATATTATCAATAACCCACCGCTTTTGGATTGCTTTTCATATTATCAATCATTTGATATCAAAGCTGGTTTGAAAACCCCTCAAGTTCTAATTCTAAGTGGTCTTGAGTTCAAATCTTTGTTTCCGCTATTCTATGCCATAAAGTTTTGTTTCTATTTCTTCTATTTCCTATATTGTCGGGATCTGATCTTCATTATGTATGATGTGTAGTAAGAATCATAACCGATCATTCTTTGAGCCTTCATATAAAATGCAATTTGTTTTAATTTCTTTTTATTTTATTTTTTTTAATGAAAAAAGAGGTACACTTTCCACCGCATGCTTTTGAGTCCTTGGATAGCATTTCTTGCCGAAAAGCTCATCCTCATTGAAAACGATGGTTGCATCAAAGTTGCAAAATTAAGTTTAAGTGCATGCATTGATTTTTTTTATTATTATTATTATTTTTTGTCTTTTTGGAAGTTGCAACTCACTTGAGACATGCCATGAATTAAGCATGCATATATAAAGGCTTGTACAACTTATCTACAAGCAAAGGCATCTTGTAACTAGAGTTAGCATAGGAAGAGATTTTGTAATTTTTTTTATACAATTTTAAAAAAAATTGTGTTTCTGATATCTAAAAGTAGAAGTTATAATTTGAAATTCTACTTCTGCTATAAAAAGATATTTATTATTTGTATACTTCTACAGCAAGGTTTCGGCAAAAAAAAATTCGATAAAATTAATTTCTTCTGACAACAGTTTATCATGGAATGGTACTACTCCAAACAAGCAATTAGTAGCTTATTCTTTTTGTCCTATTAATTATGGGCCATGCATTGTACACCATTTCCAGGTTTCATTAAAGATGTTTCATAAAGTTACAAACAACCATCACTTTCCCAATCTGAGGGTTTATTGCGTGCACTCGGCGCATGATGGACTGTACCCCGAGATGAGAATTTAATTAATACAAAAAACACTCTATGACATTACAAATTATGAAGCATCTAACAATGTTACTGTTTTTTTTTTTAAAAAAAAATGAAAACTTTTTGTACATAAAGAGTCCGGTATTATAAATCATGTACATCAAATTAAATTGTGATTTTAAAATGTTAATAATCAAATTGTTCGTTGTGGTGTATGAAATGTACGAATACACTGATTGCACATGAATAATTTCCTTTTTCCAACCTATCACTTAAACTTATCCTTTACCGACTTTAATAAAGAGGTGCATCCCCTTCTTTATGTCGGCGTAATTATATAGACGAAACTAACACTTCCTATATATGTTCACACATGCGGGTTGAGAGGAACAATTAATTTATTGCCTGAACATGCTCTGCCATTTCATCTGTGGACCGGGCCAATCAAACTGCAACATGTGGACCAAAGCAAGAGCATATCTAGTGAAGATCGAACCGTGTTATGCACTCTTTTATGTTATGCACTCTTTTATGACTATGACTGTTCTGGAGTTAAGTGGCTGATTTGATCAGGCACTAATGGCTTACAATTGTTATCAATGTAACTCTGGGAATATGCTTAAAGCAGAAAAGGATGAACCACTTCAAGTTTGCAAGGAATAAGTTGAAAATAGAAGATGATAAACCACGTGGAGTTGCAGAGATGAGATGTTAGGGATAAGAGAGCGATCGAAAAGAGATAAGATTACGACCTGTGACAGAATAAAGCAGCAGATATACCAAATGGAGAGATTGGGCATTCAAATAGAAATCTCATCCACGACGATAATGCGGTTAACTTGAATAGGTTCTTAGCATATCTGATTCTGAAAGTGAAAGCATCTGCAGATAAAAAGCAGATATGCCTCAAATTTCCACTATCTTTATGCGGGAGTATGATGAAGATCCTTGATTCTGCAAGCACTTGATAATGGACGTGGAAAGCAAAGGAGCATTCTCAATCCTACTTCGAATAGAAGTGGACAACTATTTAAAGTAACTTTCTGCAAGTTGCAGAATCATATGCAAGAACAATCTAAGAAAGCCTTGAATATCTCATAGGGAAGCACTATCAATAATCACCAGCTAGCAATTAAATGAAGTAAACCAACTATCGGGTCCAATAAACCAATCTTCTTGTTCATTGTACCGCCGACGAATATTATGCAGTTCGTAACACCCGATTTTTCTGATGAATTTACTTCCACCTACTTTACGCCCCCGATTTTTCTGATGAATTTACTTCCACCAACTTTACGCAATGTCATAGATATCAAAAAGAGCACAAATTTTGAGTCAGCAAGGGTATTGTAAAACAATACAGAGCAAAATTGTAAACTAATTAGAACTACATTTTTTTTTTTCCTTTAAAGGACATGGAATGCTACCAGCAAAGAAACCTATTGTTTGGCCCCGCGGGCTGTTCTTTTTTTCTTTTTTTCCTCTCTCTCTCTCTCTCTCTCTCTCTCTCTAAATGATCATAGTATAATCTCCTATGTTGCTAACTCAAAGGTCTATTAATGCTAATTGTGCTACCGACTGGCGAGTATACAGTCGTATACTCGTATATATCAACTATTCACATACAAATAATAGTACTATATATGCATCTCTGTATAAGAGAGTAAATAGTTAATATAACTTCCCATAACGTTCACTGGATAACTTGTTTGGACATCCACACACGCTCTTAAGAGTCTTATCTCTAACGAAAAGAAAAAAAAGGGAGAGAGAGAAAGAGAGAGAAAAAAAATAAGTTAATGCAAGTCTTACCGTCAGCACACCACTAGAGCCCACTGACAAATTTGAATGAAAGAAACTTCCAACATGGATGTTCAATACAAATGCCAACACTGATTTTATGTACAAAGCTTCAGGACCTTAGATACACAAGCTCACTCTATAGTATAACCAAATTATTTAGAAAATAGTTTTATCCAACCCAGGAGCCTATTGCAGGAATACAACATGATCTACTTCCTACACTATTAACAACTCCTATTACCATACAAGGAACTCCAAAATTGCAGAAACCTTATAGCATGAGCCATAGATACAACAGTTTGCAACAACAACTTACTACTGCAACTATATTGAAATTGTAACTGACTAAAAGCTCATAAAAACTTACCCATCTAGCCATCTCCGACAATTGCGTCAGTATACTTTTAAGCCTCGGATGTAATCCCATTTTCTCTATTTATATTATCATGTGGTTCACCAAGGGATGAAAGTTGTACAATCTCTTGGGATTCTAGATGGTTTCGAGATCTGAGGCACCTTCTCCGCCACCTCAGCAGTTCGATGATAATAGAATTGGCACACATTGCAACACCAAATCCAGCAAATGTGGCAAGGATGATCGATATAACAGCTTGCATATGGATCTGCAAATTGTAATAGAAATCGGACACAAGAGAATATGGGGAAAATACACACACACACACACACACACACACACACACACGTATATATATACACTTCAGATGATTTAGGATGATTAGAACTATGATTTGATTTTGAATATCTGTTGAACTTACAAATGAGTAGAACAGATGGGCAAACAAAACCACCAGAAGAAACTGAATGAACGCGTAGATCCAAACAAACCTTTTCATCACTGCATGCCAAAGTGAGAAAATAATTCTACATTGGTTTCAGAAGTTCCAAAGTTTTTCCAGAAAAATTTAATATGCTTTTTGTACCCATTGCTGAAGAAGTCATTGATGAAAAAAGTCCCAAAATGGCAGAAAATGGTACAGAAATTGCTAGAGCAGCAGTACCGTTGTCTGCAACCTGATTAAAATAAAAAAACGGTCAGCATTTAAACTTGGTTTCATAGAAGTTGGAGAAGAGCAAGGAATACGTCTCATACCAATAACTCTTCTAAGAAACAGAAGTAGGCGAGCATGCTTACGATGACAAGGATAGGAATATCATGCCACGATCTGCGAATCAGAAGATAAACTCTAACGCACTGTTAAAAACATATACCAAAGGAAAGTGCAAAATATGAGTTTGGTGTTATCTCATAGCCCAGTAAATTTTGCATTTCAAGCAAAGTGTTCCAAGACAAAAGTCTATCTATGTTGTGAATCCATATCCTAGAACAGGTTAATAATGCCAGATTTCAGAAGTTAGTTACAAAAAAGAAAATTTTCAAAATAAAAAGCAGAAATCAACAAATTATTCAACTCTTGAATTCATTGATTTAGTCCCAGAGATATGAAGTCTGCTATAGGCTTCTAATTCTTCTGGTCTCTCTAGTTGGGGTTCTCTGACAGCAGGAAGCTTCAATTTGTTACGCACGTATGAGTGGAAATAACTACGAGAAAAAGCAAGAGTTGAAAATTACTCGCCTCAATTGATAATATGTTGCTTGACGAGCTGTAGTCACAGCGTGCGTATTTGTTGTACGAACACTTTGGATCCGTAAGAGAGTAACAGGAAGGTTCTGAACCTCCTGATTACAAACTTCACAAGTCCTACTGCCCTTTATGCTAAACCATTTAACAGCACAATCTTTGTGGGCTAGAGCAAGTTCGCCTTTGCAGCTGCATTCAAGTTTGAGAGTATCACTACCTTCAGATAATTCGGTCATACAAATTCGACACACAGCCTCTTCTTCAGGAATTTCTTCCCCATCATCACCGGTCTCTGAATTAAGATCAAAACTAGGCAAATCATAGATTAGTTACCAGCGAACTAAGAGCAACTAGAGCAATGAAAAGTTCTAAAACACCTAGTAAGGTAAAAAAGAACATTTTGCTCTTATATACATTTAAAAAAAAAAAATCCATAATGCAAGTTTCCAAACAACGATTGAGGAAATCTATACATTAGGTCTAACAGGACGGATGATATACCAGATTCAGCGACGATGACATCTGGAATAGTACCACTCATGCCTACCCCTCGAGGTGTGGAAGGAATTACACGAAAAACACCGCCAAGTGAATCCATTCTCTTGAAGCTTTTTGCATTGATTTTTTTCATATTCAATGGAACCGAACGCGACCGAGAAATGTGCTTTGCAACCTCATTCTTCTGCCAAGATGAAACTAATCAGTAATTACTATCCATTTAATGTCGAACCAAGCAAAAGATTAATTGTCTCTGAGGTGCTGCGGTAGCAGGAAACCAGAGATACAAGTCCTTAGTAAAATTTTGCCCCTCGCTAATTGTGCCTAAGAGTGAACTCAAACAAAAAATAGTTATGATAACAACAAAAAATATGAATTAAGAGATCAAAAGATATTTGTTAACTTGCATGAAATGACTTACCGCCACAGAGATGCCACCAACTGCAGAATCTCCTTGCAAAGAACTTTCCTTTATATCGTCAGAGCGAAGTGGTAGGGATGATGTTCTTCTCATTCTGGGGCTGAATATCTTTGTGAAGGATAATGTCCTCAAGGCAAAAGGCTTGTCATGAGCTTGAGCATCGCCCCTCTCATTTTCTAAAGATGAACTTCGGAACTTGAAACTTCGGCCTTGGAGGAGATTTTTGATTGGTTGTTTATCTTTAGATGAAGATGACGACGGTGATTTATGAGCTTTTGCATACGCACTACTGGAAGAGGAGCCAGGTATGGGAAGCATATTAATTCTCACAGAATTTATAGAAGATGCTTCAATACTTCTTGGGGGCACATCAATGGAAAGATTCGGCCGTTTTCCATGGTGAGAAGATGTGAGGTCTTCGACCGGTTTAATGATATTATTGTCACCCTATCAAAGTACAAGAAAAATATAAATGATAAGTCAAAATAAGTTGTTTATGCTAGAAAAATTCGAGACTCACACTAATACGAGATTATCTCTAATATTACATTGTTCTGACAAAAGCGGAAAAGATCTAGTTCGTCAGATGCAAAAATACCAAAAAAAAATCAAAAAAGAGATAAGAAAAATAAAGTACAAAATTATTACGTGGTTCGGCCACTGGCCTACATCCACGGGCGAAGACGCAATAGAGATTTTCATTATAATCAAAATAGTGTACAAAATATGCCTCCCATACAAAATCCTAATCCTAAAAATACACTCATACTCCCTCTCATTTGCTACACCAGATTAATAGAATAAAAAATATATTTATAATAGTTGCTAAATCCTAATACAACTAGAAATACAAATTCACTAAGACTAAAAATAATCTTCATAAAATTAAGCATAATCTAAACTTAATGAGATAACCAAAACATGATAGGATTAGAAAACCCTGCAGTTTCGGAATTCGAGATATATATATATATATATCAATCTCTACCTTGGCTTGAACTCTCCGTCTTCTCCACCAAAACCCCAACAGCTGCTGAAGTGTTGCTGCACATGCGAAAGTTTACGAAATACTTGAACTTGATCACCGAAAAAGACTTAATGAGCAAATCTGCGGGGTTCACTGAACTGCCAATCTTCTCATTCTCCAAATACACCATTTTCAACCTCTGTTGCATCATAACGACAACTTGTCGCAGAGCGAAACTGCTAGAGAGATCAAACTTCTCGATCTCAAACTTCGTCTACACCTTGAGCCAAACGAACCAATCCGGCTCTGATACCAGTTTGTTGTAAATTCGCGACTTACACTGATATCAAATTTGATATAATACCAGTTTGTTAAAAGGGAAATGGCGAAAAATAGATCCAAAGAAAAATTTATGCAAAAAAAGAAAATGAAAGAGACAGCAATTCACGTGGTTTGGCCACTGGCCCATGTCCACGAGTGAAGACGGAGCAAAAACTTTTATTAAGATCGAAGGAAGAGTACAAAAATTATATATCTCGCAAAAAATCCAACATTAATTGCAACCAAATGCCGAAATTCGCGTCTGTACCAAACTCCGAAGTGGCTCGGCTCTCCATCCAATGTGCATCGTGGCTATGCCACCACAAAGTACATAATGATGCTGCTAACTCGCGTACAAACCATCAGCTAGGCTTACTTAGCTCAATGTAATTAGAGCATTCTAACCTAATTTATAATTTCATGTCAACCAAGTACTCATGATAAAAATTTTCGAATTCTGGGCAGTATGATCCCACGCAGCTTGACAAAGTACGGCATGCGTATTCATGAGTACCACTACTTGCAAACGTAGCTGAATCGCCCGAGAAACTTTACAGGAAGTCTCTTCAAAATATCAAGTATGATATTCATCGTAATGTGCTGGCAGGTGTCCATTGTCGTCTTCATGTCCATTGCCGTCTCGTGCAAACGCAAGAACAACCGAAGCTGCGGATCCAACTAGAACTTTAGTGCTTACTTTCCTGTTGTTACGTTTGGGCCTGAGCTCCCAACCCTAAACACCACTCGTCCTTGACTCTGCACTCTCTCACACTCTCCCTACTCTTGTTTCGTTCGAGTCCGAACCGCGCTCGGCCCACTCTCGCCAGCCTACTCTCACCAAAAGGACGGCAAGATTGAGAAAGAGGTGGTGGCGGTATCTAGAGTTAGCTCCCTTTGAGCACCAAATGTTTAGTCGGATCTGCAACTCCAATTGTTTTTGTGTTTGCACGAAACGTTAATGGACACGAAGACAACAATGGATACCTGCCGGCATATTCGGATGAATATCATGCTTGATATTCTAAAGAGACTTCCTGCAAAGTCTCTCGGACGATTCAGCTATGTTTGTAAGCAGTGGTACCCATGGTTACGCATGCCTTACTTTGTCAAGCTGCAGTGGCATCATGCTGCCCAGGACTCGAAAATATTTGTCATGAGTAGTTGGTTGACATAAATTATAAATTAGGTAAAAAACGCTCTAATTATATTGAGCTAATTAAGCCCAACTGTTATTGGTTTATACACGAGGTAGCAACGTCATCAGGCGCTTTGCGGTGGCATAGCCGCAGTGCACATTGGACGAAGAGCCAAGCCACTTCGGAGTTTGATACGAATGCGAATTTCGACATTTGGATGCAAGTGAGATTAGGTATTTTACAAGAGATAATTTTTGTACTTCACCTTCGACATAAATAAAAGTCTTTGTTTCATCTTCGCCCATGAATGTAGGCCGGTGACCGACCAACGTAAATTTTGGTGCACTCTTTTCTTTTATTTTTTTGCATTATTTTTTTTGGATCTACTTTTCACCGTTTTGCTTTTAACAACTAGTATTGGAGCAAATCTGCTATCAGTGCGAGCCACAAATTTCTAACCGTTTATTTGCTAAGAACCTAAAAATAAGCCCTTTAATCTATTTAATTTGCATCTCCCCCCAAATTTCATCACTTTCCCCTTTTACGCTCTTTCATGTAACCCACAAACACAATCCTACAAGCCTCTCAAAGCATAAATTTGTCCACTCTATCTGCCGTGTAGATGATCCATTGTCAATCCATCAACAGATTAGATATTTCTTTTCGTCCTGGAGGGAATAAAATTAATCAAGCATTTTTTTTATCACCAAATTAGCACCTTTTTTTTTTGAAGACCTAAATCCAAGCTCCCAAACCAGATGTTTTCGACTTCTCTCCATTCATTAAAAGCAGCTTTGGAACATCTTCTAAAATTTCCAACACGATAGCCATGCATTATTAGTTGTTCAATAACCAATTATTGTCTTCTTCAAAGGTACAGCTATGGACACAAATGGCATGGGGAGGGAATGGATGAAAAGAACAAAACAAGAAATAGAAGTAGTTGGAACCCAGTTGGGAAAAAAAAAGATACACGATTAAAAACAAACGGAGTCATCCAAACCTAGCTTGGCTTGACCCAAGTTACAAGTTACAAATACTAGTACATGCAAGGATTTCCATGCCACTCGCACAGGGCATGTTGTTGTGCCAGTGGCAAGGCACGGCATGCCAACACGCCTCCACACACACCGTATTTTATATGGCAGCACAGTTGGCACGAGCTTATCAACAGAGGCTGCAAGGTGGAATGGGCGGCACATGTTGGCCATGCCAGAACGTGTTGACTGGCACGACAATCACTGAGCACATGAAAAGAAAAAAAAAATCACGAAATCGATGTAATTTCGAACATACAGTTAAAGATAGCTCTTCATGAGTTGGTAAACTTAAGAAGAATTAGCACAAAGGATGAACAACCAAGGATATGGAAGATGTGAGGGAGGGTGAAAGCTGGAAAAGGTTATTACCCGCTACTGAAAGGGAGTTGAGAGGACAGAACACTTGAACTAACAAAGGAAAAGATCGACCTGATTAGATGACGGAGTTTGAGAAGAAACTACGATGAAACGACAATTACATTTTTGGATAACCAAATTTGACAACCACGAGAACTTGATTAAAGAAGTTACATAGGGTACAATTTGATAGACCTCCTGCCCCACCTTTAAAGTTAAGATCATTTTCACAAACAACATGCCAATGATTCGGGAGGGTGTGATTTCTAAAGCACAGCACCAGTTTTGAGTAGCAAATATAACCCCACTATGTTAACTAGTTCCACTTCTTTCGCATAAATGAACAAAAGTAACTTTTGTTGTATATGCAAAATTTGCCATTGAAAACAAACTTTTCTAGTACTTAATCCCTGTGGCTCGAGATGATAACGAGTTAAAACAACAAATACCAAAAAACATCTATAAGAAAATCCTGCACTAGTTTATGCTCAAAAAAGGGGAAAAAATGTTTTTTTTTTTTTAACCACTAGATCACTACGCTATTCACTTGTTCTCTGAAACCAACTGCCCAGAAAATCAAATCATCTAAAAATCACAATATGGACTACAAAAAAGAACATGAACCCATCATTATTTCAGGAAGAGGTATGCAAAGCTATCAGTTCAGTAACATAACACTAACAAAATCCCTCTTTGTTTTTTTACTTTTTCGCCCGAAAGGGGGGACCGGGTTCCTAAAGAAGCACAGCACACAACAAATGTTAGCTAAAAACCAACCAAAAAAGAGAGAAAAAAGAAAAGAGAGATGGGTATTTTGCCAAAATACCTTCTCTTCGCAATCCATGGTAGAAAGAAGCAAAAAAGATACCAACTTTGAGTAGAAATTCGGAAGGAATCAAAGTGTTTGATGATTTCAACAACAAACCACCTGAGTAAATGGTGATCGTAGTGGCTCCATCATAAGAACAAGTGCTCTGTCTCGCTCTCTTATGCTCTCTCCCTCTCCCTCTCCCTCTCCCTCTCAACTTTTTTGACCCAGTACTGTTAATGGAATTGGGTGGAGCGTAACAAAAGGATGAGGAGGACGTTAGTGAGGTAGGGAGAAAGACAGTGACGTTACAGCCATTAACAACAGAGAAAGCTCCCCCCTTTCTCCTCCTTTTCCCACTACCGTCACCGTACGGTGGGGGACGTGAATGGAAACAGGGGAGAGGTCTGGGAAACGTAAAGAGATAAGCCCAGACCCAAAAAAAAATTAAAAAAATTAAAAAAAATTAAAAAAAAAATTGTGAAACCTTTCTCACAGCCCAATATTTTTTTTAAAAAAAAATTTAGTATGTTTCGAAATTATCGATCGGTTAATCTAGTTATCTCAGTCCAATTTCATCCTGTTCTCATCCAGTACAATTCACTTCTTTTAAATTTACTTTATCAAATTTTTATATAATTATATTGTATTTATATCATGTGCTCGTAAAATTTACCATACCTTATGAAAGCGTAATATAAAAAATTTCCTTCGTATATTAACTTAAAAGTTTTTTGAATAGGGTTAAATCCCTTTAATTACTAATTATTATAGAAGTAAATTCATTATCAAACACTAAAGTTTTTTTGTTTCTTATATACTGTTTATTTCACTTAGGGCTTGTTTGGTTCATCCATTTTGGATATGGAATGAAAATCGGTTTGATCAAATCCGGTTAATTTTGTTTGGTTCGCATGAATCGGTTTGAGATTCCTATTCCGGACTGGAATGGGAACGGCCCATTAGCCTTCAACTTGATTCCGGTCTTATAGTCCGGATTAAGATTTCATTCCGGAAGCCTACTAAGTTCTCGAAGCCCATGTGACCATCTCACCCTCCTTCTTTTCACCTTTTTCTCATCAAAAAAAAAAAAAAAAACTTATCTTCTCTCAAAATTCTATTCCTAACTCACATCAATAAAAGTTTTTAAAAATAAATTTGATATTTTTTTTGAAAAACTTATTAGAGAATAGTATTATATTTTTCATAAATTTTAAATAATATAAATTTATATTTGAGAGTAAAATTAGTATTATAGTATTCTATAATTTTTTTAGTTTATACGAACCAAACAATGAAATGTGAATAACTCATTTAAATTCTCAATCCACAAATAAACCAAACGTCTTAGGAGAGTGGGCCATTCCAATTACCATTTCAATTCATTCTCATTTCATTATCCATTCTAATTCCACTCTCGAACCAAACAAGCCCTTAAAGTTAATACATTTCCAATCAAGTAACTTTTAACTAGTAATCAAATCTTTCTTTACGTCACCTATATATTATTACATCTTGAATTTGTAATAATACAACGAAGCACCGCCACAAATATAAAATATAAAAATAAAAATAAAATCTATCGATAATATTTTTTATTTAAGATTGTTCTAGTCATCTCTAGTGTCGTTAATATAATCTCCTTCGTCGTGACATGTTACAACAAAAAGAATTAGTTAGCAACGTGTTACCTATGTAATAATAATTTAATAGAGGAACTCTCTGGCACGAAACAAGTGACTCGAGTTATCTCACCCATCACTTATAAATTTTGGGCTAAGACCCAACATAAATAATAATAATATGTTATTCCACAAATTTAATTTACTCAAAACTCAGATACCATATCTCACAGTTACATTACATTCGAGTTTACATAATAACACCCAAAAGATTATGGAATTTGGATTCGGATGCTCTTCCTGAAGTATAATAATAGGCCCAAATTTCAGGATAAATTTTTTTTGTATATGCTGCACCTTAGTTCCTAACTACTAAAAATTGTAAATTTTTATTGTAAAATAACATGTAATAACACCAGATTTATGTATGTAGTATGTACTACATTTTAATTAGTTTGGTCTGATAATTTATGGCGACAGGTTTATGTACAAAGTCTTGTAACTATTTTTAAGATCTATATACGGTATAAATGTGAAAAATATTTATTGGTTCCCAACTAACAACTTATGTGGGGATTTTAAAAGCGATTTGGAATTTAGTTCATGAATTCTCTGTGCTCTGATTCTGAATGGACAGGGCTTTTTTTACAAATAGTTTCCTTACCATTTTTTTTTTTTTAATTGGCCCCGTCAAAAATTTATTTGCAAAAATGGCCCTGCCCCCGCCACACAAGCGCCATATCAGTGCCACGCGGGCGGGGCTGGGCCAGATGGTTAAGTTGAACACGGTGAATCATTCACCGTGTCCAATACAAAGCCGTGTTTAATACAAAGTTTTTGTATTGGACACGGTGAATGATTCACCGTGTCCAATACAAAATAGCTAAGATCGAAATATTTGTATTGGATACGATAAATCATTCACCGTGTCCAATACAAATAATTGGACACGGTGAATGATTCACTGTGTCTAATATAAATACCTCCAACTTAGTCATTGTTGGGGTATTTGTATTGGACACGGTGAATCATTCACCGTGTCCAATACAAAATTTTTGTATTGAACACGGTGAATGGTTCACCGTGTTCAACTTAAACACCTGGGCCCGCCCTGCCTGCGGGCGCTGACGTGGCGCTGGCGTGGCAGGAGCAGGACCATTTTTGCAAATAATTTTTGGACGAGACTATTTTTGCAAATAAAATTTGTCAGGGGACTATTTGCAAAAAAAAGCCCGAATGGACATGATAAGTTTATCCAGTACATTGAAATGTCATGTCATGCATATAGGGATTATAGTTAGTTAATTCGCGAATTATTCGCGAATTATTCGCGAATTTTTGGAAATCCGAATTAAACGGCCATTTTTGAATTTTTGGAAAAAATTCGGAAAAAAACAGAATTTTTTGATGAAAAATACGTGTTCGCGTACTATACGGCGGGCCGAATTATTCGGCCCAAAAAAACGGACCAAGCCCGCGCCCGCAACCCGCCCGCCTGCCCGCGCCGCCCGCGCCTGCCCGGGCTCCCGCATGGGCTCTTGGGCCGGTTGGCCCAAAACAGTAAAATACAAAGAAAAAAAATAAAAATCTTTCCAAATACCTCACCTAGATCAAAAAAAAAAAAAAAAAATTCTTTTCGAATTTTTACTTAATTAGCTTAATTTTGTAGCTATTTATTCTTATATTTTTAAAAGATATGAATATTTATGCTAATAGCATAAATCTTGAGAGAAAAAAATTTAATTTAATAGCCGAATTTTTTATCCCGAATTTTTAATTAGTAAACATATAATATCCGTATAAATCACGTATCCGAATAATTGATAAATCCGTTTTTTAGCCATATTTTTCAACGAATTTAAAAATTCGAAAACGAATTTTATCCGAATTATACCCGTACCGAATTTTTGCCGAATCCGAATTAACTAACTATGATAGGGAAGCAGGAAAAAATAAAAAATAAGAAATAAACTGGGAAAAAAAAAAACTGTATAAGCATAGCAATTACTTTACTTTAACTAACAATTTAATTGTGAAGTTTATTGATTTGTCTTAGAGATCTTCGATCACATCGGAAGTCTAATAAATAAATTAAATACACCTAATTTAGGTATCAAAAATTTTAGGGAAAAGGAATTTGAGCTGTTTGATAAAGAAAATTTAATAGAATTTACTTGAAGTAACTTTAACAATAAATTGTCTACACACAAAAGTGAATAGGCATGATGTGATCCAAATTGAATAATTTTACGACGGTACGAATTATTATCCTAATTGCAAAATAATTTATGTCTATTTTTAAAAAAAAAAAAAAAAACGAAGCAAAGATCGGGTCGAATTGAGAGATCGAATAACTGAATAAGAGACGATAAGCTGATGAAGCCGGATCGGATTGGATCGGGTCGAAAGAGAGAATACCGAATCGGGCGAGGACGGTCGATAAAAGTGAAAATCCGTGCCCGGCCCGAAATTTTGCAGGCCTATGTCAAAACTCAGGCCCATCCTAATCCATCGAACCGGGCTGGGCCGGATTTGACTCGCAAAAGGGGCCATATGGCCAAATGGGACATCTCTATTTTGTACAAATTTATTGATTACATTTCGTGATATATTTATTATGAGGTTTAATTTTCAATTGCTCTATAAAAAAGTTCAGGATGAGAGTTGGGGGAATTGATTTTGGAGTCAATGTCTCAAAGTAATGTGGATAAGCATAAGTTTTATTCATTTTGCCTGATTAATATTCTTTTATTTATCATAGGTTTTTTTCTCAACTATGTTTATTAAGCAATAGTTTAGCTCATCATATTTCGGCAAATTAAGCTTTATGAGTGGTGACAAAATTTAAGGTTTTATCCAAATTAAGATAAGACCTACATGAAACACAATACAGAAATAGTCTTAATATTTTTGCTCACATAAAATAGAGATCAGATGAGATTGTTCATACCATCACCCCATATTTCTCTCTTCCTTATTAATCAATCTATAATGTCATAAATTTGTCGGTCCCTTGGCCATAATTAATTTGAGTTAACAATGGAACCCTTAATCCTTGTATCCACGAACTTTGTCGGTTCTGTTAATTAATTATTGGCCATTAACTTGTTAAAAAAGATTGATTAGTGCCCCTCACTTCCTCGTCAACATGAACTTCAATATGAAAGCTACACAATTATTATAAGCACAAAATTAGTGAGATTGAGTATCCCTCCCTATTGGTGTATATTACTCCGTATGAATCTTAAAGTTCCATTAGTAATAATTAATACTAGTGAAGAGGCCCGCGCTTTGCAGCGGGTAGAAACTGTAGTAGTAATTAATAATAATAAAATATTAAATATTTTTTTGTATATCTCACTTGGTACATCTACCGAAAGTCTCTCACTGTAGGCAGCAGATATGAACCCAAGATGGAGAGACGATGGAGATAGAGAGAGAGAGAGAGTAAAATGACTCATTCTAAATAAAAATTAAATGGAAGAAATGAAGAGACGTATGTTGAGAGAGAGAGAATAAAATAGGGAAGATAAGGAGACGTATGTTGAGAGAGAGAGAGAGTAAAATGGCTTATTCTAAATAAAAATTAAATGGGAGAGATGAAGAGTTGTATGTTGAGAGAAAGGGAGTAAAATGGCTCATTCTAAATAAAAATTAACTGGGGAGATGAAAAGACGTATATTGAGAGAGAGAATAAAATGGCTAATTCTAAATAAATTTTTTTTTTTAAATTAGAAGATTATGACTCATCAGCTTAAAGTATTGGAGATTCATAAAGAGTAATAGAAGTAATAGATTAAGAAAGATGAGTCTTTACGGTCTAGTCTGATTTTTTTTTTTTTTTTGGACGTATATATCTGAGAGAGAGAGAGAGAGAGAGAGAGAGAGAGGGGTAGTTACGGCGGACACGTCGCAAAATGTATATAAACATTAATTGTCGTAAAAAGATGGTTGCAATATATATAGTACATAATAAATTGGGCTACATAGCAAAAATATGAAGATTTATCTAAAATGTTTTGGATGGAGTTGGCTAACCAAATGACACAATTGGGTCGATTTTGGTACCCAGTTTACTATTTGAGTAAAATTTAAATTTTGTTTTGAACCATAATTTGCCCCAAATAAAATTCTTCTTGGGTGTCTATATATGTATATATTTAAATATCTTTTGTTGGCATTGATCCATGCATGTATATGTTTCACAATCCAAACTAACTTTTAGGTGTCAACATTCCATTAGCTCATCACCGTCTTGAGTTAATTAATTAAGATTATTAGGTAGGTCTAATGTGCTTTTATGTTTAACTAGTGCGGCAATCCGTACGACGCGAGGGATAGATAATTAGAAAAAAAAAAAAAAGAAGAAAACGACGACACTGAAAGGAAAAACAGTGATGAATTAAGAAATGATGATAATGTGGGATTCATTTTACTGATGGAGGAAGGTAACGACAGAAAACAAAAAAAAAAAAAACAAAAAGTGAAAGAGCAACAGTTTGACTCAATGCAGAGGTGTGATCCGATTTGGTCCAAGCAAAAGAAGAGAAATATTCAGTTTGCTTCATCAAAAAAAGAGAAAAATATGTGAAGGACTTGAGTTGGCTCGGAGAGCCCACGCTTAACAATGATTGGTTCGGTTCAAACGAAAGAGAAAAATTTGCTCGGTTCTAGCAAAGAAAGAGAAAAATATGTAAAGGACTTGAGTCGGTTCGAGATAGAGCCAACACCCAATAATGAAAGGAATCTTGTCATATAGTAAATTTAGATAGAATAATATATAGGCATAAATATTGGTGATTTCATCACTAATACATTTTGCACTTTATTGTGTAAAATATATATAGAGAGAGAGTTCAGCTACTATATATGCTATTGATAGTATCAAACTTTTGGTACGATCAAGTTTTCTGCCATTAGATCTATCATTTTCATTCTCATATGTTATATCGTACTATTCAACCAACCACTCATTCAACCCTAGAGAACCACTATCATCTAACTGCACATCTTTTCATCCAACGGTTGAACACTCGATAACATCAAGCGCTTAGTACTATCGATAGTATAGTAACGTAATTCTATACTATTAATAGTATTTGGGCTCGTATTTGGGCTCTTTTGCTATCAATTTTTTAGCCGTTAGATTTATACTTTAATCGATTTCACCCTTTAGATCATACTATTCAACCAACCACCACTCAACCCTAGAAGAACCACCACTAGACCCTATGAGACTACTATCATCCTAACTCCAAAACTTTTCATCCAACGGTTAAAAACTCGATAGCAAAAGAGTTCAAATACTCTTAATAATATTCCAGTTAGTAGGACTATTATACTATTAGGAGCATAGCAGCCATGCTTTTAACTTTCTAACCATCCATCAATTTTGATGAATAGTTAGGATAAGAGATAGAAGAGAAATTAAATGTCTCAATTTCTCTTCTTTTTGAATTTTTCTCTAATTGCTCTTATCTTTCTCATCTTAACAACCCATCAAAATTGATAGATGGTTAATTAGGAATATAAGGACTACAATTTTTCTAATAGTACAATTAATAGCCCCATTCTCTCTCTCTCTATATGTATATGTATCGTGTTGTTGTTCCATTTATTAACTATAGGAGGCTTATTAAGTGCACCCACCCCCTGACACCTATCATTTTTCACAAGGTGCAAACAAAGCGATAGCTTCCATTATTTGTCCCTTGTTTTTGGGATTTGGAAAGAGACTTGCCTTAATTTGACTCGCTCTCTTTCTCCAGATCCTCTCCATCGAAAGCTAATATCATACGAATCTGATGATATTCTCTGTGAGATGAGCTGATCATGAAACACTAAAATAAGCTCACCATCTCTAACTAATACTATCTACTATACTATTGTCTACTTCTTATGTTTCGCTCATCGTATCTTCTCATAAAGAATATATATATATAGCATCAGATGCTTATATATATGTTGAATTTAGAATTTGCAATTATATATCTACGCTAGTTTCCGTTTTTTGGTTGAGTGAACCTATTGAATAGTCACTAATATTCCTATTCATCGATCATTAATTTCCTATATTAATTAGATAGGGATTGAACCTCATTGTTTGAAACATTTTCTTAATGACATTTATGAATTATTGGAAGAGATCGATCATCATATTGGCTTCTTGGGCAAATGAACTATCTTAATTATTGCAGGTATACAAAGTTGAATATGGTCTTTAATTGGTATTCAAATTGAACATGAAAATTGTACTTCATATTTATTGGTGGGCTAGAGGGCCGGGTAACAAATTAATTAACCTATCCTATGTATTATTCATTCATGAACAAAGAGGCTTTTTTCTTTTTTCCCCTTTGAATCAGCATTAATGGACTAGAGATAATATTACGTACGGGACGCATGGAACGAAATAAATGATATTCTCCTCACAATGATTGATGGTGTTCTTGTTATCTAGCTAAACATACGTACACAAAGGAAATGTGTGTGTGTGTGTGTGTGTGTGTGAGAGAGAGAGAGAGAGAGAGAGAGAGAGAGAGAGAGGTTCAATTAATTATTTTTCTTCTACATAATTTCTATATGCGGTGCCTGTTTAGGTGAACTTTCTATAGAAATGGAGACCCAAATTAAATTGATTAATATTTAGCAACAGATTAAGTTCTAAAGGAAGGGCTTGATATTGGAAGAATTTTAATTAGTAGTTTTCAGGTGTTTCAAAGTATTCACCTAGCTCCTAAGTGCTTATGTGATCTAACTTCCAGAGTAGTTTTTTCTTAGTAAAAGAATCATCTAAAGTAAAAAAAAAAAAAAAAAAACCAAAAACAAAAAAATCAATTTGAAACTTCAATTATAATTTTGTGAAAGAAATACAAATATTAGGAGGATTAATTTCTTGAAAAATCTAGCTACCAACTCATTTGAATAACCCCAGTAATTCAAAGTTTAAACAGCATTTACTTACTAATGCCAACAAAATTTGTTCCCCTCTTTTCTGTAAGAACTATATTAATATTGATTTCCTACTAGAGAGAAGGCGCGCGGTTACGTATTATCAAATGTCGGGCAAGCCTCTCTGCCTAAAATAAAGAAGATTTGTACGAAGACGAATGTGAACACACAGTGAAGAGATAGATCACAACTACAACCATGCACGCGACTGCGACCACGACGTACGTACCTTATTACTATGATCATGCCTATTCTCTATTTTTAGTGTTTGGACTCTCTTTTTCCTTTTTCTTTCTAATGTTTTCCTTCTTTACTCTTTTGCTTTGAAAACGGTCGATGGAGATCGAGCTTAGCGACCGAATATATGTTGGCTGTTAGGAGTTGGTGGGGTCCTAAGTCTTAATTCCCACTATATATATATATATATATAGAGTTGAGCTAGAATACTCTCGATCGATAGTAAACGGAGCATTTTACTATCGAGTTGTTTTCGATGATAGAGCTTCCAAATTGACGATCAGCTCCGATAAATATGATCTAAACCATTTAAACTACCTAGAAAACAAATTTCACGCACCTTCGATATTGTTCTTTTATCCATCTAGTGAACAGAAAATGAATGGTTGAAAATAAATATTCTTTAAAAAATGACGATAGGAGTCTTGTAATCAAGATCAAAAATATAGATCTTGTTTTAAATAGTTTAAAGAATTTTCTAACAAAATTTTAATTGATTTGGATATCTTTACACCGTTAAACGAGAAAACGTCTCTTATCCACCATTAAAATTACAAATTTTGAAACCCTTTGATCATTAGACAAATGATGTCGAAAAGATTTGAAATTTGATTTCTAAACACTTTAAGTGGTATAGATCATGTTCAACGGAGCCGATCGTCAATTTGGAAGCTCTATCATCAAAAACAACTCGATAGTAAAATGCCCCGTTTACTATCGAGAGTATTCTAGCTCAACTCTATATATATATATATANTTGTTTGTTTGTTTGTTTGTTTGTATATACTAGTATGAATGAGAAAGGGGGAGGAAGAAGGCATAATTTTCTTTCTTTCTTCTTCTTCTTCCTCATTCTGGTATTGGAAAAATTGCATCTTTGGAGGTGATGGTTTGTTGGTTAATAAGATCGCATCAGTAATTTGTCTTTTAAGTTGTTTAAGTTTTGAGTAAGTGCATGTGAGATCTACCGTCTCAGATGTTGAATTCGGTCCGGTGATATCACTTTTCTTCCGTGGAATGTTACTGTTGCATTCATTTTGTATCCCCCCGGTAATCTTTTTCCTTCTCTTTTTAACTGCAATACTAAGTGTTGCTCTGTTCAGTAGTTGTTAAAGCAGAGAACATATATGGGTTTCTTTTTTTGTGCAAACAGTTGGAAAATCTTCTTTTTGCTGCTAATGTCAGAATAATTCTCAAACTTGCAAATTCGTTCGTCTAAGTAATCTGCTTTTTGGTCCCTTCAATGTTGTAAAAGTGATCAAACTTTGTTGCAATCATAATAATGTATGCTTCTTTGATCCGTGTTCTTTGTTGTTGTTGTATCCTTCTGGATGAAGAACTATCTATATATATATATATATATATATATATATATATGTCTTCTCTTTAATTTGTTCGATCCTTTTCTACATTGCTATTATTCAAACACTCCAGGTTGCTAATACACATTTATTTCAAATAGCATGAATGGCCTTAATTATAATGAAAAGTACAAAGCGGACAATTAGGAAGATTAGAGAGGGATTAGGCAAAAGAGAGACATGACAACAAGACGTACACAGTCCAATCGATCGAGTTCGCATTTGTTTGAATCTGATTATACCTTTTTGAGTTACGCTGAGCTTGACTCAATCAACTTGATGCAAGCATGGATCAGGAAAAGGTTTGGACTCAAAATCTATCAATGGGTCAATGGGGTACTGATCCAGCTCAAGCCAAAAGTACGATTTGCAGGAAGAGAGAGAGAGTGTGTATATATATATATATATATATATATATATATATAGGTGCTCCTTGACTCCTTGTACTATATATACGTTCAACAAGGAGAAGGAGCGCTCTATCTACAAAAAAAAAAAAAAAAAAATGTTTTTGGTACAATAGACACACAGAAGATTATAAGGTTACCAGTGATGAGAGGAATTATCATCATTTTTCCATTATAATTGTATACTTACTACTTAGTGCTATTAGATGAAAAAAAAAATATAAGATTTTGATGAGCCTATTTTCACTGAAGCATCCTCTCTAGGATTTTTGCTTCTTGTTGATCCTCTAGTAATTTTTGAATAGGATTGCGAATCAGGTGGAATCCCATCAGATTAATTGTAATTTTTTTTTTTTTTTTCACACACACACACACACACACACACACACACACACTAGATAATCATCCTGGACGTACGTACGTACCCATCTGCGACCAAAATTATTTTTCTGTAGGGGAGAATTCTCGTACGCACATGCATGAGACTGCAAAGAAACATCGCCCTCCAGGAGGAGGACAAAGAGATTCTCGTCCTACTTATTCCTTAGCCTAGCTAGGCTCCTGTATGTGCATTGTTAATATCATTATCAATGCTAGATCATTTTATATATATCCTCCCAAAAGAGTACCATATATGCATGCATATGCATGGTCTCTAGCTAGGATAAATTATATGGATCTAGCGCTATATATATATATATATATGTAGCGCTTAGGATCGATAAACTAGCTACTAGGGATATATTATATTAATCATATCCTGTGAATGAGATTAACTAATAACTATTCACTCCACCTCTCACGCACCGACAACATAACGTCTACTTAATTAGTTTATATTGAAACGTTGGCATCAGAGACATATATGTATATCTGGGTCCCCCTCATGCACTACTGTATATGCTCTATTATATGAGCATAATAATTAATAATAAAATATATAATATATTGGTACAGAAACAAAGTGGTCCGAGACTGCTCAACTGCAGCTCTTATCTAGCAATTTTAACTTTTTTTTTTTTTTTTTCATGGCAACTCAGATTAGAAAATATTAAATATTAAAATGAACAATACCTGATAAACGAAATAAAAAAGTCGAGGGGCCTTTTTCAAAAGCGGCTACAACTGAGGGAGTCTCCACATATATGTTTATCCCGTGTATATATTTATTTATTTACTTCACAAGGTTTTATTTATGCATATTATGTGTACTTGCTCCAACGGCTCAATGAAGAGCCGTTGACCAACAAATATTTGGTGCGTGTCCGGGTTGACGCTCCGCCCGCGCGCGCGCGCACGTGTGCACCAAATCTGTTCCCGTGTGTAGTTCGCCACACGTGCCATGCATGCACCACGTCCATAAATTAATGCTCCTTTTTTTTTTTTTTTTTTTGCCCTTTTCTTTATTATTACCCATTAGAAAAGTAACTGCTTCTAAAGAATAATTAGGGAATTTTCGCCAATCTAAGCAACTAACACCCAAAGTCGTAGAAAAATGTAAAAAACATTGATTCCTATCTAATTTGCTTTGTTCATAGTGCTAGATATGAAAATAAATTTATGCTTAATTTATGTGTCAATTGCCGAATATCTATCAGTTGCTATGAGAAGTATTTAATTAAGTTAAATATGATTTTTTTTATGTTTAACTTTTGACATATTATTTTAGATAACGCGACCATTATTAAAAAAAATATATTTACTTGAACATGTAAAATATTAAAAATACTATTCTCTAATAACATAACTTATAAGACAAATAATTCGTTCCATCTAAATCACAACAATTGCATGGTGGATTCTACACAAGTAATTACTTCAATCTATATTACACATACTTTACTAATCTCTATCCTTTTTGTGGATATAAATAATATCATTGCTTTTTTTTTTTATTTTCCCTTTTTGGGTAGTTATAGGATAACCACTTGAACATGGGGCCCGATTCAGAGGCTGTGGGGCCCCCACGTCGGGAGCCTCTCTCAACGCTCGATCCCGACCGTCCATTCCAGTTTCATCTCCACCGCACCCTCCTCCAGTTTGACCAACGGTGACTCTCTCTTTTTCTCTGTTCCTCTTACACATCTGATGCGTTGTAAAGTAACTGCGGTTATAACTACATTGATTAGTTAAAAGCCAAAAAAGGCAATTAAGTTAACTTATTTCCCATACCAGTTTAGGTAAATTTCACCCACTAGTCCCACAAGTTTACTTGAATTTTTAATCAAGTCCTTGCATCATTTAAAATTCCGAATTCACGTTTTTTTATTATTTTTCACTACAGTCCCTGTCCACATTTATTACTACTAAAAAGAAAATTATTGCCTACATTCAATACAGAGTCATTTATGTACCTTATGTTTTATATTCCAATCATATTGCTCATGAATTAAATGGTTATATTTTCTACAGGTAGAAACTGGACTAGCATGTTAATTAGTATTGAATGTAAGGAATGGATAGTGAGTAAGTTGATTCCTAGTGCACGGACAAGTGGATAAACTAGGTACGTACTAAAGTAAAATAATAGATATGGAAATTTGGAATTTTAAAATGCTAAACGTGAGGTTTGAGTGTCGGAATGAAACGTATGCGGAAGTTCAGGGACTGGCGGTGTAATTTACACTATCAGTTACGGTGAAGGAAGAAGAGAGAACAAAATGGGGGTGGGGGTGGGGGTGGGGGGTCTTTTGAACCGAGGAGGGGGAAGAGAAAGGGTGGAGAGAGGAGAAGCGAAGGAACAGAGAGAGAGAGAGAGAGAAACAGAGCATTAAAAATCACAGCAAGAGAGAGAGAGAGAGAGAGGGAGTTTTATGTATCGGTTAATGAGCAGGGAAGAAGACATGCTCTGAATCCACCTGTGTCCTTTTGCTCCCCACCATCCCTCTCTCCCTTCTCTGTCCTCTCATTCTCTCTCTCTCTTTCTCTTTGAGAGCAGTCGATCTCTCCTATTTCTATCTCTCTCTCCGTATATCGCTCCCCTTTGTTCGCGTGCTCTGTGAAAAGAGAAGTAAAAGAGAGGAGGGGGGTAGAGAGAATCCCCAAAGCTTTGTTGTTGTGGTAAAAGAGTCATCTTTCCCTCTATTTCTCTCTCTCTCTCTCTCTCTCTCGCTCTCCCCCCAGCCCAAAAAAAACAAAGGGAATTATTAGTCAAAGACCAAGGAAGAAGAGAAGGAGAAGGAGAAAAAGCAACAGAGAAAGAGGCGGAGGAGTCGGTCTCCGCCTCCCCCTCTGTTCCCTTCCCCTGTATTTAGGCATTCAAAAGTTGTGGGTTTGTCAATTAGCTATTTGTGGGTCATCAAGTTTCGATTTTGAGAACGACCCAGTTTAGAAAGCCTCCGATTTTGCCCTACCCAACCCAATTGGGGATTTGGGATTTGGTATTCGGGACTTCCCTCCCTCTCCCTCGCTCTAAACCATCAAAAAGGAGATCTCTTTCGATGGTTCTTCGGTAGAAGGGGAGGCGTTTCGATATTAGGAAGCGGAGAGGAAGGAAGGAGCAGCTGGTGACAATGGAGGCGGCGGAGGAGATGCTCGTGGAGGTCCACGAGGAGCCCAGCATCGAAACCGACAAGCTGAGCTACGAGATCTTCTCCATTTTGGAGAGCAAGTTCCTTTTCGGCTACGACGACGACAAGCTCTGGGTCCCGAAGCCATCGCTGGTCTCCGCCGCCGCGCCGGACGCCGACGCGGACGCTGCGGCGGCGGCGGCTGCGACGGCGGCGGCGGTGAAGACGCAGAGGGGGAAGGTGTGCGTGCTGTGCATCGACGGCGGGGGCGGCGGGGGGATGCGCGGGGTGATCCCGGGGAAGGCGCTGTCGCAGCTGGAGCAGGCGCTCAAGGCCAAGTCCGGCGACCCCGACGCGCGCATCGCCGACTACTTCGACGTCGTCGCCGGCACGGGCGTGGGCGGCGTCTTCGCCGCCATGCTCTTCTCCACCCGCGACGGCGCCCGCCCCGCGTTCCGCGCCGACGACACCTGGCGCTTCCTCGCCGAGCACGGCAAGCGCCTCTTCCGCGCCCGCTCCTCCTCCTCCTCCACGTCCGGGCTCCTCAAGCGCGCCCTGAGGAGGCGGAAAAGGGGGCCTCTGGGGGCCGCGACCGAAGCCATGGACGCGGCCATGAAGTCGGCGTTCGGGGAGCGGCTCACGCTCAGGGACACGCTCAAGCCGGTGCTCATCCCCTGCTACGACCTCAAGAGCGCGGCGCCCTTCGTGTTCTCGCGCGCCGACGCGCTCGAGAGCGAGAGCTACGACTTCCGACTGTGGGAGGTGTGCCGCGCCACCTGGGCCGAGCCGGGCCGGTTCGAGCCGGCCGAGGTGCGCTCCGTGGACCGGTCCACCACCTGCGTCGCCGTGGACGGGGGCCTCGCCATGAGCAACCCCGCCGTGGCCGCCATTACCCACGTGCTCCACAACAAGAACGAGTTCCCCTTCGTGCGCGGCGTCGAGGACCTCCTCGTCCTCTCCCTCGGCGGCGGCGGCGGCGGCGGCGGCGGAGGAGGGGGCGGGGGCGCCGCTGCAGCCGATACCCGTAGGCTGCGGCAGTGGGGGCCCAAGGAGTGGGCGCGGCCCGTCGCGCGCATTGCCGCCGACAGCGCCGCCGAGCTCGTCGACCACGCCGTGGCGCTCGCGTTCGGTCAATGCCGCAGCTCCAACTACGTCCGAATTCAGGTAGAGTATTATGGCCAAAACCTTCTCCTTTACGTCCGGTGTAACTGTGTTTATGTTGTTGCAGCTGTGAGGCTGACGAGGGGGGGCCCCGGGTGTGAGAGCCGTGATATGCGGTTGTTACATAGTTGTCTTCCCTGCGCAGAGGGAGGAAGAGGACGAGGGGGTGAGGCGCCCACAGGCGCGCCATGTGTGTGTGTGTGTGTGTGTGTGTTGACGGGGTGCCCTGTTCTGAGCTCTATTAGGGACAAAGATTTTGATCTTTTGCCGGGGCAAAAGACGCCGTTTGCTCCCTCTGTGGGGGAGATGATGAGCTGTCCATATGAGAGAGAGAGAGAGGGAGATGATGAGCTGTCCATATGAGAGAGAGAGAGAGAGCCAGGGGCTTTCAATTAGCTCACTGTGGGAGCACATGATGTTAATGGCAGTTCCCCGTTTCTGAAACGGAGGCCTTTAGGGTGTCTTCTTTTCATAATGCTTGAATCGTTCTCGCGATCTTAGGATGCCATTTTTGTTACTTTTGCGAACCTTTCTTGTTTCCAAACTCTCTATAATTGTGTGCAGCTGTGCATTGTTCTTCTTTCCCTATTAATTGGATTAAAGTGCATTAGAACTCTTGAATCTCATTATTTTTCTGCTCAAAAAGAGATTTAAGTTTATTAGAGGAACCCACATTTCTGTTCCTTTTTTTGTTGTTTAAGTGTTTGTTTCAGAAACTCTTGATTTTTTTTGGTTTGCTAGGAGTTGATGCAAAACAAATTAATTTTTGGTTGACATATCCGAGCTATGTATTTCCAGCCAAAGCTTAATATACATGAGCTAGAAAGTGTGATTTTTTTTTTTTTTTTTTGCCCTTTCATTAAAAAGAGATTTGCTCCAATTTTTGGTGTTAATGTCGATTATCGCAGGCTACTGGTTCGAGCGCAATGACGAGTGGGACAGATGCCGATTATGACCCAAGCCCCGCAAACATTAAGGCCTTATCCACAGCTGCAGAAGAAATGATGAAGCAGAAGAATGTGGACTCCATCTTGTTCGGGGGAAAGAGAATTGGAGAGCAGGCAAACATGGAGAAGCTCGATTGGTTTGCTGGGGAGCTTGTCTTGGAACGAGAGAGGAGGAGCTCCCGAATAGCTCCAACTGTGGTCTTGAAGCAGGCTCCTCCTCGGCCCTTGTAGACCGGTTTATCATATAGTAAGAAACAAGCCTTTTTTCCTTTTCTTCCTTTCCGTTATTTACTGAGGCAGTGATATTAACATAGCAGAGATTACCGTTGATATAGCAGGTTGAATGAACCTAGTCAAGTCCACCATTGGAACACTGAGTAGGTTCAGTGTATCTCTCTATCGATAGTATCATCTGCTTCTGTTAATATCGCTACCCTTTACCAATTCCTGCTGGTTTTTTCAACATAGCAGTGTTGTGTTGATTTCCAAAACAATTACCCACCTGAAAGTAAATCAAAGGGAAAAAGACAAAAAAGTTTGTGAAATATTTGGTGGTGATGTCAGGAAGAAAGGAATTATGTTCGCTGTTTATTATTTATTGATCCTTTTATTTATGATTATAAGAGAATTATTTATGTTGTCATTCCATTTTCAAGCTCAAAAAGACTGTCTTGGACGAAGTCACAATACTTCATAAAGTACATAATTATTATTCATATATACTTTGCAAGATGGACTTATTGTGTGCTTAAATATAGCATCATGTAACAAATTAGCCAAAAATGCCCCTTATTTTTTTTTGTTGTTATAGATTATATGGCTTTGTAATTTTGGCCGTCGTGATATATGAAGGCATCTTAGTATTTAAAACAACGATGTCCTTGCAAGTGTAGCTTATCAAAACAAACCCTCATAAATATTCGCCTTAGCTTTCTTCTATACCTTATTTGTCCTTCTCTTGCTTGCAATGGAATATTTGCATCTCTGGGATGATTCATTTGCTGTTTTCTTTAACCTATAAATGACAATACTGTTCAACTTCCCATTTCCTACAAGTGTCAAATCCTTCATTAGTCCTTTATCTTTGGTTGTATTTAATCTTGGAAAACTTTCGTGAAGGACAACTGAATTGCTTGATCCTGACCTCATTTCTTATTTTGGCTCGCACAAAGTTACTAATCATTGTTGAACAATTTTTCGAGTTTCTTAGATTTCTCTTGGCTCTTGATGCATATATATTGCAAAGTCCCTATCAATGCAGGTCATCTATACTAAATTGGATAACTATTAACTAAGTTGTTTGAGCGAGAAACAAATCGACATTATAACATGCATCTAATTTACTTTAGAGAGCTAATTCTAGCTAAATAATTTATTGCTTTTCCTTGGGAGTTCTTTTTATGGGAGATTATCTCCGGGCCATTAAATGATCCAGCTCTATTTAGTACTTGAACTTGATGACACTCGTGAAATTGAAAAGCGTACATGTCCACACTGCAGTGGCATGTGCTGGTCCCATTTCATACACCAAAATGCATGACTAGTCCATATTACCTGATTTGAGATTCTCAACACAAAAGAAATTTAGCGACCACGACACCATGAAGTATTTTCCGTCTATTGGATGCTCTTATTGATCCTTTTAGAGAGTGGCAAATAATGAGCTGCTTGCTGAAATTTCAATCGAGTGCCTTGGTGGTACCCAACCACATAACTCCCTTTAGGTTTAAGTTTGTGCCCCATAGCGTTACAAGCCACAATTTTTGAACTATATCATTAAGTTTGATAGCAGTAGAACAGCTTTCAAATATAACTGTTCCTGCTTTCCCTTGAATCAAAATTCTTCTTCGTCTACAGCAGTATGATTGTGCTATTTGTTTGCTGTGTTTTTTTTCTCTCTTGTTGTATTCTCCTCCCTGTTCCAATGTGTAATTAACTGGTCAAAGTAAAAAATTTTCCTGCCCATTTTTGTCGTTATCTGGTTGCAGTCACCTCTTTATTTTGTAGTGATTTTCCTGGTTTAAATTTGAGCAACCCTGCACATTTTCATTCAAAATACAAGACAAACTAATTGAGTTTTTCCTTTTTGGAAGTTTGCTTCAGAATTTCTTTTTTGAAATGCAGGTGTGTAGTAGCACTTTTGTTGGTCTTTATATCTTCATGTGATAATTCTATTTCTTTGTGGAAAGAAATTACCTACAACTTCGCTCATTTGGAATGGTTGTCTGAAGGTTTAGGAACATCTCCATCAATTTGCATAAAACAAGCTCATATTTTGTGGTTGGTAAAAGTTCATAGTGTGGATAGCTATGGATATACAATTTTTCATCAGCTTATTTTTGGCGGTATTATCTAAATTTGTGAATCTTGTCCTTCTCTGTATCCGCATCATTGTTCTTTGGATTCATCTCAAGATTTGGTCGGAATATTCTTCCGGGTGCGATGTAGAATTATTCCTCTGTCGGGTTCTTATCATTGAACCTCATTTCCCGAAATATAATTCTATGTAGTTCAGTTTGAAACCTGCGCTATTTGTTCCTTTCTGTTTTCAAAGAGTTTATTTCGTATGGTTTTCTTTGTTTCGTTTTTGTTGCTATTCGTGTGGACTAGGAGTGCTATTGCATTATTGATGGTTGTTAGATTTGGAATTTGTTAGCTCTTTGCTGTTATTGCTTGAGGTGTGGCCTGAGATGATAAAGCAACTTCAATAGCCATTTTGTGTGTTTTGCTCTAGCTTATGTGCAACTTCTTTGTTCGAGAAGCAAAAGCTAAACCTTTGGACTCTCGAGCTATCTTTTGGCGATGCTAGATCTGAGATGAGTATTAGGGCTATAAAACTAGAAGCCCCAATATGGTGCTGTTTCTTGTTGCAGAGGTAAGCTGTTGGAGGGGATTTAGTAGTGAAAAAAAAACAAATAAATAAACTGCTAGAGGCTTCTTTAAGCAACTCTACTTAAACAACATTTCTATGTTAGCGGCCGAATAGCGGCCACATGTCTCTCCAAAATATTATGATGGAATGAATTATGCTCCCAAAGAAATATGTAAATGTATGAAGAATTGAAAATCCTCAAAGTGAAAATGCAGCTTTTGTTTCTGGAAAATAACTCTTCTATGGCCTCTATATCTTGTGTTACATCAAAATTGCAACTAATACTGGAATATTAATACATTATCAGTACATTAGTTGGCGTGAAATGTCACACATCACATATATTTTGCAGGTCTTGCTTTTCTACCAGGCATCCCATTTTTTCATTGCCACTATTGTCTGAGTGAGCTTGAATATTATTGTGACAAATTGAAATATCCAAGTTGTATTTTTTGTGTTATATTTGTGCCTATTATAGCTGATGTATAAACACATTTTGTGCAAGAAAAAAAAAAAAAAAACATAATATAATGTTTATTATTTCCAAGATTTATGAGGCTTTAATGCTTTGTAAAATAATGTGATGAGATGGTGGGTCTTTTTCCATAGGTTTCAGAACAAGTCCTTATCCGGTAACTTTCATGCAACCAATTGTAGTAGCATCAGAAAAGGCTGCAGCAACTTAGGTTTTCATGAGAGTGCTGGTGTGAAAATGAGTCTTTCTCTTTCACAATAGACACATGACATGTGAATCTCCCCTGCACCCAAATGTTTGGGCTCTGTTTACCTAGCTTTTATTCTCCAACTTGTTTGTGTAGAGTTGGATTATTCTTGTGAGTTAGGGCTTCTTGTACCACTTGCCTGTATAGAACTGGGTGGAAAAGGTGAAAGTAGTAGCAGAAGTAGGAAGAGGGCTTTTTCCTGCTATGTTTTAAGTGGGAAAGTTAACAGGCAATGGATGAGGCTGATGTGGTTGCAGTGCTACTGCATATGTATGTATATATATATGTCAAATTTGTGAGTATTAGCCTGTCACTGTACATAAGAGGTTGGTTTTTAGTGTATCTCATGGAGTTGTACTTGTTTGATACCCATAGTTATCTTATTGTCCAATCTAATTCTGAATGAGAAAATTTCTCTATGAGCTACCACGATCTAAATTAAAAAGCAATTAGGGAAAATCACTTTCTGTAGTAAGGGGATGATGAAGATGGGACCTAGTAATTTCCACAACATGAACTGTTGTTTCCAACAACTTACATGACTCGATTTAGCGTAAATGAGACCCAAATCATTCCCATCATTTATACCCACACCAAATGATATACGAATCTCTTTAACCCTTATTTCAATAAAATAATAATGATAATTCTATAGAAGCTACTTTGAGAGAGAGAGAGAGAGAGAGAGAGAGAGAGAGGTAAAAGAGGATTTGAGGGCAATGATAGATGACAACCGACCAAATCTCTTTATACAATGGAGGGGCTCTGCAGGTGGTGATGCGCTTTTGTTTGTACATGCTTTTGGAGCTTTTGAGGAAATAAAAAAAAAAGAGAAGGGGATAATAAAAGGGCTTCTCGTGTCTTTTATTGTTTGCTCTCGTGAGTTGTACCATATTGAGTTTTGGCTTTTCCTTTGTTTTGAATCATTTTGGTAAAAACTCTGTTAGACCCTTTTGCACTATTTGGTGGTGCTTTTTTTTTTTTTTTTTTTTTTTTTTTTTTTTTGTTACCAGCTAGTTGTTTCCCATGAACTTGGTGGAGTCCTCAAAAGCTGAAGCCATGGAGAAGCTTTTTACCTTAGTGGGTTAATAGTAGTGTCTCTGTGTGTGTTTCTATGATTGTGTGCACATGACACACAACACACACACACACAACACACACACACACACACACACCGAGAGACTGCTAGGCAACTTGTTTTATATATAATAGCCCATTTTCAAACTTTGCCCTTGCCCAAAAAGAACTTTTAAATCATCTAAATTTTATCCAAATTATAATTTTACCAAATAAACTTTGAAATATTATAATTTATTAGTTCAATAATTTTTCATTGCAATTCATTACAAAGCCCATGCTTCTATTAATTTGGTCAGGCATCTATTAGAAAAATTAATTATTTAGGGGGAGCTAGTGGTTGTATTATGCTTACAGAGTGATTTCGTTTCCATACTTCATACACTGTCAAGCCAGTCGTTGTACTATGCAGATGCATGTTTCTTCTGTAGGTGGCAGCGCAATCACAATTTTTTATTTTATAATATGAAAGAAGGAAATATGGTAAGCGTTCGTAATTTTTTGAAACCTTATTTGATATAAAAATGATGCTTTCTGCCCACACCATTACCAAACTAGGTTCCGCACAAAAATCAACAATTTCAAATTTAAATTTTGATGTATTGCCCCTCTACTTCTTAAAGGCCATTCAATTTCTAACCAAAAACAACACTTTACTACTATAAATCTGATATTTAGATGCTTTTGATACTCAGATTACACTGTAAAGTGTGGATTAATGATAGCATATTCTATCATTGAAAATGACATAGAAACTGCTGAGCCTTCTAATTTTCTGCACTACAATCATCTATGACTAGCCTTCACTCTATTACATATGTTCAATATCGCAAAAACAGCTTATAAGTTGACTTTGCTTTCTCAACTTTCACACAAACATATGGATTTGCAGATCGTATGCATATCATTTCAAAAGTCAATTTTAATAACATCCAAAGTCAATTTTACTTGAATCCATAATACCAATTTCCATTTGGTCGGCAAAACATATTATCAGTTTAGTGAAGGAGAAGATATACAAAGAACCATCCTTCATATAAGAAGCGGCGGTGCAGGTCAAAACAGTTGTAAACAAGAAGGAAAACCAAGTTGCTGCACCATCGATATGTTGAGCTCATACATAAAACTCGATCGACCATTGCTGGTAACTTTATATATGATATGCACACACTTATAATTTATGCACTAAAAACTGTACAAAGAGTAGAAAATGATGCACATTACATGTATATATGGAGAGAGATCAAGATATAAATTTGAGCTGTTAGACTAAAGTACCTATCAAGAAATTCTTGCTCAGGTACATGTATGGAGCTTAGCTTGGTCTTTAATTATCTCATATATATTCAACTAAAACCAAAAAAAAAAGCAACATTCGAACACATAGCAGCCAAAAGTAAAACATAAAGGGATCGATCACTGATCAGTCCCTAGAGGGAAAAACAAATCCAAAAGTAAAACATTAAGGGATTGATCACTGATCAGCAACCAACAAATTTGACTCTATTTGATCAGTGATCACTCGGCAAACTTGAGAAATAATATGATCTACAACCATCCAGTAACAAAATGATGAAAATGTGTATCACTTCATTAGAAAAAAAAAAGAAAAAGAAGAAACAGTAAGTCATGAAAAATGCCGCAAGATAGTCACCTCATTAGTAGCATTACAAGTCCTATATGCAAATTGTTATCATCATTTGGGGGAGTTACGAAAGTGATGGAATAAGAGTCGCTTTATATATATTACTACTTCAGGTAAGTAGAAGATATCCACAGAAGTATGTAGCTAATCAAAGAAGTGCTCACTTCCAAGCTCCTTGGACCTTGAAGTAGAGGAGGCATGACAGAGACCATCAAGAAGGTCCCCAACAGCCACGAAGCGAGAAAAGAACCAACCCTGACAATAATAAAAGCAATATCACATATATTAGATCTAGCTAGAGAGCACTTATAGTTTATAAGAGTATCACCAACCTCCAGCAATATGGCATCACAGAGAAAGACCAACTGAAAAGGCACCAACTTCATTTCATTGCAGCTTAGAAAATGAACAAAGATGCTTTTTTCCCTTTTCAGGGGGGTCAAAGATGCTTTTTTTTCTTTTCAGGGGGGACAACGAATACAGGACATCTAAGCTAGACAAAATCATAATGCATCACACATATTTTGGGCCATAGTCTAACGAGCAATGTACTCCACTATTGTGTTGAACTCCTTACAAACACATAACTGATAGTGCTACCCAATGACTACTTGGCTACCTTCAGAATCTTTGGCTTCCAAATCTCATGAAAACACAAAACTTGAAGCAAATTAACCAACAAACATAAGATTCAATGAATGTGGCAGACTGAATGATCTTCTTGAGAAAGTATATCTTGTTGGTTCTCAATAGAAACAGAACTTCGAAAAAAACCTAAACATTCCGAGTCATGCTCTCTTCAACAGATTATTTGGGAAATAACAAAGAAAAATTGCTTGGATATAAGTACTATCCCAACAACATGTTCTGACCATGGGCGTCAAATACGTCTAACATCTGTTGGTAACAAACTTAAATTCTATTCACGAAATACTTGATGTGGACATGCGTCATATGATGACGATAATATGCAATTGGTTGAATTTCAAATAGATAATAAAGACAATGAAAAAGAAATGCCGAAGCATCTTATTAGAGGGCGGAGATAACATACCCATATAAGAATGCTCGGATTCGACTCTTAAGCCTTTCATGTATGAAATATATGGATACTGCAAGAGAAATGGCCACCTGAAGTGTTGGCCCTTCTTCCGTTGGAAACAGAACAGTGAGTATTCCAAGCACAACAAATGTGATGGTTGTCTTCAAAATGACTTTCCCTGAAGGTGTTTCAAACCTACTTGTAATGGCCTTAACAAAACGTGACTGAGTAACTTCCCTCACTTTTTTCTTAATGTTGATTTTTGGGTTTTTCCTTTCAAAGAAGCTCTGCATAATGATCTTGTCATGAGCAGATTCAATTGCATCAATGCTTGGTTTGTGCCCTGCATATTTATTAATCAGAAAGTTTCGTGCAGCTTGGATTTCTTCTTCAGATGCCTCCCTGCTAATTCCAAGCCTCTGATAAGGATCCCTCACATGAATTCTGGGAAAAATGGCTGAACAAGTGGAAATTAATGTAGGAGAACTTTTAAAGACTAAAGATTATAAAAGAAATAAAATTGAAATATATGACTAACAGGAGATAAATTATAAGAGAAAGATAATAGGCCAGGATTGCTCTATTTTTTTTACCGACTTTGTAAGCAGAAAATTTTTACTTACGCTTTCTTTTTTGAGGTAATAAAGAATTGGCATAACTAACGGTATAAACAAATTTGATGCCTTGGTTTAAAAGGACACCCAGTATAGCCCTCTAATTGTTGGAGAATGAATCGTTAATTCCATATTAAAGGAGAAGCTAGAGAGGGTATAAAAATCAACTCGCACATGGTTAAGCTAAAAATAGAACACTAAGTCTATGAAAGTGCCACAACAACTCCAATTTACACTCTACAAAATAGGAGCTAGCATTTATGTCAAATTAGCAAATGCACTCCAACAGCGAATGCCCTATAATAAGTCCAGACCTTCAAAAGACCATCCTAAAATTTGTCTCAAAGACTTAGCATAGAAGAGCCCATCGATTCATACCAAAGGTGTTTGCTAATTCATAATCGTAAAAGGTTGCATTGGTCCTTAGAAGAGTCTTATCAAACAATTTTCCACTCAATAATTCAGCAACAAGTCCAACATGCACATTGTCAAAGAGAAGACAGTTTTTCCATCAAATGGTCTAGAAGACTACAATGACGTGGAAAATTCAGATCAGACATGATAGAGAGTTTTATCAGTCATTCTGAATTCCTATCTAACAATCCCTTTTAGTCGGAAAAAGTTCTGATTACAGGCGGTTAACCATAGTGAACCAGATAATAAATACATAAGTAACAGTCAATAAGGTAGGGATCATCAAAGAAAGAGGTCTCTCTTAAACTAAACTGAGGGAAGCATCAGAGTAGCCCTTTTCCTTTTCTTTTAGGTCTGGACACCATCAAAGTTAGCGAGCGAGTCGTATATTACACAGATTTTTATCAGTCAAACAAGCATGCAACTATTAAACAGGAATACAACATAGTCTCAGAAAAGAAAAGAGCAATATAGAGAAAAGCCTGTATAGACCCTAAACAAAAAAGTTAAAGAGGAATCCCAAACAACAGCTTGAGAGTTATCGTCCATGTTTCACAGCGTGATTAAAGTGCCAGACGACAAAATCAATGAAAAGAAAAGAAGGAAGACATACCGCTTGAATCTTCACCCATATCACCAAACGAAGCAGATACAAGTCCCCTCATTCTTCCTTTCCGTTGATATGAGCATTTACGGATATAAGAAACTTTGTATTTTCTGTTGTAAAGGCAGAATAAAAGTGCGGTCATCAAATAATCAATCAATATGCCAGCAAGGATTTATGTTAGGAAAAAGAATTCAAGATGCCATACTTTACCTATCTAGATGAAATAACAACTGTGCTTTTTCCTGATGTCTTCCATCAAAACGCAGAAACGAGACTACCTCATTTGGTGGGCTTGATCTTTTAATATTCGTATAACAAGGAACTCTTAGAGGACTACACGTCAAACCATACTGAGACATCTTGAAGTATTGCTAAAGAGTTGAGAACCAAGTGCAGGTATACCTTCTCTGAGTTTAAAAATGAAAGTCGATAAAAAGGTCAAATGTTAGAGATGTATTGCAAGTTCAATCTAGGCATTAAAAAAGTAGTACAATGTGCAAATAGTTAGATGAACAAATAACGGTTTTGTTGACAGTGCAAACAAGAAGTTACCGTGTATGCTACACCATGATATTATATGAGACAAAATTTGACAAAATAGAAGCTGCAACTCCAACTAGTATATGCATTTGCAATAAGAAATCCAATGAAAAGCCTTGTAAAAATCAAACATTCAAGATATCAAAGTGAGGAAGCATATGAGCAAGCTGTTAAGTGCCCATCGGCATAGGCCATGCTCACAATGTCGTACCATGCCAACAAGATACCAGCACGATACGACCTCATGCCAATAGCATGATTCAAAACGCTCTTTTCTTTGAAATTTGCAAGTAGTTACCTACATAAAATGCAAAGGATTTGATAAGAATATATAATAAGCAATTAGAATATATTAGTGCCAAATATATATATATATATATATATATATATATATATATATATATATATATATATATATATATATATATTACGCCATTGTGTCCGCCCACATGCATTTTTTATGACCAGCACCTATCGGCAAAGCACAACACAACATGCACTATGCCGTACTGTGCCAATAAGTTTTGGCACAGTTCTATGCCACGGCACTTAAATCTTTGCATATGAGTGTACTGATAAGTACGAATGACGACATGCCAGGCCTGAATATAGTCACTCGACATTATTTCACTCACAAGTCACAACTAGAATGAAACATAGTTTCATAACTTTGTCTAGTAGCACACATTACACAAGCATGCGGAAGGTAGCAAATGAAAATCCTTGTATAGATAAATGTCGGGTGTACATCAAGATGTATGAAAAAATTGATGACAAAAATCCTATATGTAGATTATGGTCTCCAATATACTACACAACCTTTTATCAAGGCCTTCATCTACCTTTCACAAGTTATTCAATTTGATCATTAAAAAAACATACACACAACTGGAATCAATCAAATTAAACCTGAGCCCATCCCAATCAAGCGTACTTTAAACTTAGCATTCAATACCAACTGGGATCTACCAGCTAGAATGATATCACCATATAATAACACATCAACAATCAAAAAGTAAGAACTTTATATTCAACGACATGTCTAGAGAGTAGATATAAATATCACATAAGAGGGTTAAAAAAGTGGAAAAGCAATGTATTCACAAGAAAAAAAGAATTCAGAATTCCGGCTTTACTTCCAAATGATCAGAAAAAGAGATGCATACGTAGTTTGACCGAGCAAAGAGCCAGTAAACAACATGACGACACCAGACACTCACTAACCCGAGATACGAATGCGAAGATTGGAGCACACAATAGTGAAAGAACATGATTCTACTATGAGAATGAACAATTAACGAACATTTTTTAGTAGAAAGACTAACGAAAATTAGCAGGAAATAAGATAACAATTGAGCATTCCAGTTTACTAAGAATTTGTGTGTCCTAAGCCCGATTTGTTCGCGGCCATGGGTGACCCACATCTAGGGTTTCCGAGCTCAATTTCCTCACCCCAGAGAGAGAGAGAGAGAGAGAGAGAGAGAGAGAGAGAGTACCTGTTAGGCTCCGGCGAAAGGTAGAGGCGGCGTTGAGGCTCCGAGGGGGAGGGGGAAGAGGAGGGAGATAGGGATGGGGTTTTGGAGGGGACAAAGATATCCCCAAAATAGAGTCGCATGCGGACGCCACGGGCGCTCCAAGGCTATAATTAAATAGAGTATTTTTTTTTTCTCCAGAACCGTCCTCGCAAGAAATTTAATTACTTTTTTGAAATATAGCGGGACAAATTTTAGTTAACCAAAATAAGGATTTAGTTTGACCAATCCTATACGCGTACATTTTAAACAAATTAATTGATTTTTCTTTTCTTTTTAGCTTGAATATTTGAAATAGTTGTTCAAAAATCTTAATTACATAATAACAACTAAGTCATCAAAGGGCATTAGTCAGCATTCTCATAACAAACCACAATATAATTTGTAGAGGATTAATTTGTGAATAACAGTACATAACTTTTAACAGTTTTTTTTTAAACAAATTTAACATCACTAGATTGAAACTAGAAAAAAACTTTTTTTTTTTGCTTCCTACGCCAACAAAAAAAAAAAAACTGCCCACTCCGTGCAAATACAAGTATACATACATTAAGCATTAAAAATTTTTTAAAAAATAACTATGCTTAAACAGTGAGAAACAGATTACTAGAGGAAAAAAAACAAAATCCAATAATAAATGAAAACCTAGTGGCAGCAGCAGACGAGTAATTTAATTAGTTTGTTAGCAAATCAAACTCAGCAAAATTGAGATTGCTGTAGTTGCTGTAGTTGCAGGACCGTTAGTTCCAAAGGTTCTGTAAAAAAAGAACCCCTTACTCTGTAGTCAAGGATAAAATTCCTTCCGATTCCATTATTATGAGAAAATCAGTTTACAGATCATTGATCATGAAGTCGATCACGGGATAGTGAAATCAATTATTGTGGACAATTATTGGACTGTAATATACTAAAATGGATCAGATGTCTACAGGAAAGTTGGAGGCACAAAATGTTGCCAACAAAGAATACCAGAAAAATGGCACATAAAATTTGTAACAGTAAGAATAAGAAGACTTTCTAACTTGCCAACAGCGCAACTTCAATTGACAAATCTGGCTCTAAAGAGAATCACCTGAAGCTCCAAATAATACATTAAATTTTCAACTGCAACTCAGCTGAACCATAAAAGATAGATAAAACAATATTCTGGTTGAGCTTCTAACAATGCTTCAGATGTCTGATTGCCTACCAACAAGCGCACTCCGAATCGCATCAAAGGAGCAACAAAATGGAGAGCTACAAAAGAAACATCTGGTACCTCGCAATTGTAAAAGCCAAATGATTTGATGATTAAACAGCACATTTCATTGATTCTATGCAATTACTTCCTACGCCTCGAGAAGAGCATTCCAATGTAATTGCATTGCTGAACTACGATTAATTACCGATGCACATCAAAAGAAAAATTAAAAAACTGCCTTTCACACTATTCAAATAAAAGTAAATATATAAAATACAAACCGCGGCGATACAACAAAATGCAAGAAGGAAGGGGTAAATATATAAAAATCTAACTTAACAAAATGCAGCAGGGAAAGGGCAAATGATCTATTGTCCGCTAAGGTAAAGTCTTTTAATTCTCGTCCTTAATCTAGTTCTTGCAGATGGTCCCAAAGGCTTGCCCATCTTGTGCTCCTTGTTCTAACTTTTCAAAATCATCCTACTCAATGTATGTAGGCCACCCAATTCTATACATGTTTTAGACGATATAAAGAACCGAAGATCATTTTGTTTATTCAACCAACAACTCTATGAGTATATCTACAAGTTTCTCCAAATTAGCTGTCACGAAACATGAACATGTGTCATTTGATGGCACCAAATAAAACAAGAAAATTATAAGTTAGTGCATGGCATTAACAAATTAGAGTTTGGTAAAATAAAATAAAATAAACAAACAATAAGGCTGTAAGGTTTGACAGCCTAAGCTCATATGAATCAAGATCCAATTATAAATTACAAGGATGTACGAACATGGATCATGTTAAACATCATAGTAATAACATTGTCGTTTTTTATTTAGTTTTCTTTTTGTTCACCAAAGGGCCAATAAATAGCTACAAGAATGAAAATGTTAGTAACATATTCCAAGCACATCATCTCTGACAGATATAGAGAAGGCAAATTTAAAATTTAATATAATAGAACCCTGGGAAACTACAGCACAAAAAAAAATTATCACGAGATGAATTCAAGAATCAGATAGCAACTTCTTCCTGCAGATACATGATTACTTTTACATATTATTAGAAAGCACACCAATCTCAATATTTAAAATGTAAATCAATATGCTCTTAATTACTCTCTCTTTCTCTCTCTAGGACAGTTCCCATCATAATTCCACCAAATCACCAAAAGTAGATCTTACTCAGGAAGAAGACTCTGCAGGAGAGGCCTCGTCATCCTTATGCTTCACCACACCAGAATCCACCAGAATGGGTACCTCGGCCGCGAGCCACGGCGCAAGCCCTAAGCAAAGTGCATGTGCAATCCCAAACCTAGGGCTGCACAAATCACATAAAACAAAAGAAAAGGAGGTTTATAAAGATATATGAGGAATCACAAATTATGATTTCTGGCATCTGGTGCGTAATTACCAGTTCTTGGCCCAGAGCGGCTTGAAGTGCACCGTTAAGCAGATCTTCCCTCCCCTATACATCTGAAATTACCATACAAATATTCTAATTTTAACCAATCAAATATTCAATAAAATTAGAGATCAAACCAAAGATGCAGAAGTAAAAAAGGAAGAATCAAATTTTGAAATAACAGTTCACAATCTGTAACGATTTCCACTACTTTGGGTGGATATCCATTTCGTTATAAGGAAATTGTACATTTTGAGATCCAATTTGTCTTAATTTCAGTTTCTCGAGGAAAATGAAAACTTTTTCCCAATAGAATTGGGATCAAAACCCGTTCAAATTATGGAATCAAATCGAATCACAATTCATTCCAAGCAACAAATTTCTGTTCTAAATTCAATTGAGTCAGATTCATTGTAATGCAAATCAGAATTCAATTGAGTCGGATTCAACTCTACTACAATAAACATTAGAGATCAGAATATCAAAGAACAATACGGAGAAAGTTGAATCACATTACGTTTAGGGTCCTCGCCCTAAAAAAAAAAGCACTCACTTTGGCTCTGTCCGCCATAGATATACGCATGTAAAGATCAGAAACAGAAGGAAGAAGCCTAATCGAATTAGTTTAGGGTTAGGTCTCCACCCCCTTTTTTTCTCAAAAAAAAAAAAAAAAAAAATCTTTTTGGTTCCTACCGACATAGATACACGAATTCTTATTTATAGAATTCAAATAACCAAAGAAGAAGAGGCGAAAAGAATTACGGCTAGGATTCCCCATCTTAAAAAAGGGGATAAAAAAAAAAAAAAACTCTTTTTGGCTCCTTCGACCATGGATACGTAACAAGATCATCGAATCAAAGAGCCAAGAGAGAAGAAGAAGCGAATGGAATTAGGGTCAGGGCTCCTTGCGCTCCACCCACCCAAGAAAAGATAAAAGATGAAAGAGAACAAGCAAAGAAGAAGGAATTAGGGGTAGGGTCAGGGAAGCTCTGATAGTACCTTGTGGGTCTTTCCGTCGAGGGTTGGGAGCTCGATCTCGGGCGCGGTGGCGGGGTAGGTGACGGGGATGTCGAACTGGAGGGGGAACTCGTAGCGGCGGAGGTTGTGGACGTACCAGCAGGTCCCCGACCACCGGGTGCCCTCGGGGTTGGACGCGGAGATGCGGAACCAGTCGTTGTCGCGGGACTTGTTCATGGAGGTGTAGGCAATCAGCGCGCGGTACTCCTCCTTGAGCCGCTGCGTCCACGCCGCCCCGTCCCGCGGCCCGGCCCGCGTCCCCAGCAGCGGGATCTGCGTCACCGCGCTCTTCGTCCCCGCATCCCAACCCTCCATCTATTATATTACTCGGATCCTACCCTCGCCCCCCCTTTCGACCAACCCTTGGACTCCTCTCTCTCTCTCTCTCTCTCTCTCCCCAACGCAATCCTCCCTCTCTCTCTCCCTCTCTCTTTTCGAGTGCTCTTCTTCTTCTTCTTCTTCTTCGTTTCCAATCCACGGTGGGCGACCGTGTTACTTATTTATGGGAATAAAGTATGGGCTATTGGCCAAAATGCACGGAATCCCCTCAACTAAAGGTGTTTTTTCATTTTTTATTATTATCTATAAATGAATGCCCATAGGCCCCAAATGTCGGCCGTTGTTGTGGCTTGTGCAATAATGGCCCCTTGTCCAAGGCCCAAGGCTGTTTTGTTTTTATACTTTTTAATCTTTTAAATTTTTCTAAATCTACTTTTAAATTTTAGGGTATAACAAATATTTAAACATAAGATTATTTATTTATAAACTTTCAAATATTTTTTTAAACAATTTTAATTACATTTATAAATAGAAAAAATATATTAACCGAGCGGCGAGCCGAAAGGGACGGTCCAGCACGGTCCCCGACTTGCCAAAGTAGCCAGGCCTTCGAGACACACAAGTTACAAATCTTTCTCAGCTGAGACAACTCTTCTAAGTTTCTTAGGTTAATTCACATGTACGAAAAGAATGGACCAGAAGACAGACATAAGTAGAACGATAAGGAAACAAATTTTATTTCATCTGACACAAAATTGAAGCTGAAAACAGCTTCTCCAACAGAAGAAAAATCCAACCAAAAGAGAGAAAAAAAAAAAAAAAAGAAGAAGAGTTAAGCTGACTAACACAAGTATCTCTATCAAGTCTGTACATACAATTGGGTAATGGGGTATGCATGGCTTCTATAGCCTCCTCCTGAAAGAATGTCAAATCGAATTTAAGACAATCTTAATGGTGGTAGCAGAGCCGGCGGCAGGTCAGGGCCCGCCTTGAACTTCTACTTAATCTATCTTCTATTGCTTCAAGCTTTCACGCAATTCTTTATGTTTGGTGGCGTAATATCCTTTAGCTGCGCATAAGAAGAAGAAATGGTTAGGACACAAGCTGAGATGGGAAGAACTCTGAAATAGTTGGTGCAGCATGAAGCAACAAGCATAAGATCGACAATAATGGAAAGCGGATGAAATAAACCAGAGCGGGGTGAAATCTTTTACTTAAAAGCAGAAGGATATACGAACAATATTTCAAAAGTTGAAGTGGTTTTGCACTGCATTTACATCCCAATCTTAGCAATTTGCCAGAAGGGTCTCTTTAATTGTCTTTTGGAAGATGCAACAGAAGGTTGCGAATGAACAAAATAACACTTGTATTGAAGCAGGATAAGCACCAACATTAGTATATCCAATCATGTGTGTTTGGTGGTATTCTGATTAGCAATGAGTTTTACTCGATATCTTTAGATATCGACACGTCAGGATTAACAATACAGTAACCAGATATTTAAGAACCAACCTGCTGGAGGGGATGCACAACAAGGGTGCAGTTCCTAGTTCAAAGGCATAACAACATCCAGATTCCTAGAGACTTGCCATCCCTTAGGATAGACTAGATGTTTGGCTTCCAAATGAAGATGCCAGTTCATTATCTTTGAACAATTAGGTGGTACGGCTTCCATCTGACTTTCATCTTCAACTAGCTGCTCTATAAACGTTGTCTCCTGCAAACATATTGCAAAAATATTGTAACCACTAAGTCAACATACATTAACTTAATAAAAAGAGCGCAAAATAATCTGAACTACCAAGATGAACAGTGTTCTCATAAGTTGAGAAGAAAAAGAAGGCTGGACAATTTGAATAGGTAATCTTATCATTTGTAAGGGGAAACTTCACAAACTCCTTCACTCCTATAGAGTAACCTGATTCCGCTCTAGTTTAAAGTTAGATTTCCCTTTAGGCCCTATCATTAAGTACCATCAAATTTGAGGAGGTGATAGTCAAATAAGAGATTAAAAGGCACGTAAATAAGGATTTAGCTCCTCCATTAATGAGTCCCTTGTTTGAATCATGCTCAATTTTTACGACATTAATAACTGAAACTCTTTACTTGAATAAGCAGACTAATGTGCAAGGCCTGTTGCGCTCTTGCTATTGTGGGCCATTGAAACAATATATATTGAATGCAGCATTGAGAACGTCTATTTATTTCATGGTCTTAAATTGGAAAAAAAAAAAAATTTAAAAAAAAGGGGCAAAACTAAAGAAGCTTGCTTACTTGGAAACCCTCCTTCACTGTGTCCAGTTGCCGAATGGCATTCCACGATAGGTGTTGCCTCCTTCTGGGGTCCCAAAGCATTGTGCTGTTGAATGCAAATCCCGACATATCTACATGAAATCTCCTAAGCCTCTTGCTTTTCTCATTTGTGTGCCATCCAATAACTTGGCTTCCATTGCATACTGGGCCTTCCAGTATAGCCTTACTTTTGCCTTGAGTAAGCATCGCGACTGGCCAAGTGCCGAATTTCCTACAAATGACAAATTATCAAGACGTGATAAATTTTAGTAAAGCAAATATCGCATCGCCTTTTACCAACATGGTCCTTAGCATGTTACACAGGCAGAGGGAATTTATTATGTTCGATGCATCAAATCAAAGATCGACCTTGAGAAATACTATCACATAACATGCTTGGCATAAAATAGATAAACTAATCCAAAAATCAACAAAATCTTTTTAAACTTGCAAACAGAAATAAAAGTGGAAATACAAAGTAGACATCTGAATAATGAGTCAGTCATATCAAACCAATGGCAAAACAAAAAAAAAAAGAGAGCAAAATATAGCTTTCTCCCCATTTGCATGGTAATAGTTCTATAGTTTGATAAAATAACAATTTAAAACAGAGAATCATCAATTTTCTCTTGGCACCTCTATAAAAAACCATGGATGTAGTACTAATGTCATATACATCCATCTCATGTTTATGCCAACACAAATACTCTAGGGTAAATGAAGGTTTCCACTATGGCCCCAGGGAAAGATAGCCACAAAATTAAAGCTTCCTTAGAACTTCAGATGATGTAAGAAGGAGACTTTGGTGCCAAATAAAATTGCATAACCTACAACGCATGGGACTATGCAACTGAGTGAATTAACCAAGATGATGAAGCAATAGCACTATCAAATCCCCTGATTGAAATCCCAAAGCAATACAATAGGCTGAGACAAACCATCCTAAGATCTGAGTGTAAAATTGTCCACAGCAGCATGTATTGTGTTATATCCAGTACAAGTTAGTAGATGATCAGTCCACACACAGATGAAGGTACTAAAGACATTGATATCATACGGTCCCATTCATTCCTTTGCTCGGGAATGTCTTTAATCTCTTCAATATTACTACCTATCTATCTTATAGTACCACTTTAGCGCATTCAATACCCCATTGTTTTGGCAACCAATACAGATCTCTTGCGATGCACACTAAAAACTGGTATTAAGATCCTCGCTAACAACTATTAACACACTAACTGAGCAATTTAAGATCGAAAGTAGCCCCAAATTCTTAAACATCAGCGGACACAATAGCAAGATTTATTCACCAGAGAACTAATTGCCGAGCTATCGAATCAAAGCAAGAGTAGCAAGCAACAAATTCCAATTATGATCATCCCGATCAGTAGTACCTGATCTCCCTGATACGGTCGAACAGCTCGAGTGAGTATATGTTATCATCGTCGGCGAAGTAGACGATCCCGTTGATCCGGTGGTGCTCGATGTGCTCGAGCGCGGCGTTGCGCTGGTGGACCCCTCTGTCCTTCACCTCCGAGGAGTTGCGCTCGCACACGAGGTGCCTGTACATGACCCCGGTCCGGCGCAGGATCTCGGCGGTCTCCCCCGCCGCGGCGCCCATCTCGACCACGATCCACAGACAGCGCGGCGGCACGAGACCGCAGCGTCTGCCCGAGCGCCGGGGTAGTACGCTGCAGCGCGCGGTGTAGTGGGCGTCACGACGACGAAAGGTTCTCCCGGCGTGGCGCTGGGCGTGGCGGGCACGGCGTCTTGGCGTCGTTGAGCTCGACGGAGACGAAGTCGTCGTGTCGGACGACGCTGAGGTCGCGGGAGGAGAGGCGGAGGGGGGGGAGGGAGGGGGTCGAGGAAGAGAGGTGTTGGTGGTGGGGTGGGGGGAGAGGCGGGGGGTCGTCGAAGTCGGCGAAGGAGAAGAGGCCGAGGAGGAGGCCGAGGAAGAAGAAGAGGAGCACGCGAAGCAGAGGCTGCGCCGCCACGGGGCCGGTGGTGGCGCGGACGCGGCGGCGAGGAGGACGGAGGAGACGGAGGAGAGGGACGAGGAGAGCAGGCGATCGTGTGTTGGTGATGGTGTGGCTCGGCGAGAGAGAGGCCGTTCAGGCGGATCGAGGCCATGAGAGAGAGAGAGAGAGAGAGAGAGAGGAATAAGAAGAAGAAGTGCGTGCAGAATACGATGATGGGTTGGGGTGGGGGGTTCTGGGGAGGGAGAGGGGGACTAATTAGTATAAATTAGTAATTACTTTCTAATTGAGTTAGGCGGGGGAGAGTGGACTTTACTGTTCAGCAGCTGCTGTCATTCGGAGCGAGAGAGGGGAATTCTGAAACGGGAGGGAGGGAGGGAGGGAGGGAAGCAGGCATGGGAGAAAGGGAAGGAGATCGGGTCGGCGAAGAAGGGCGCGGCCATGACGGTGTACGGGCCGTGGATCGAGAGAGAGAGGAGAAGACTACGTCTACGGGATGTGGGCCCCCCCCCCGGGTAGTACCGAGTTAGCTCGCCGAGAAATTGTATCCCTGGACTGCGTACACCGCAGACCGACTTTATATAAATAAATAATTAAATTTTATATTGGTAAAAATGTACGGGAACCCGTCGACTATACACCTTCTGAAATGGCCCCCTCACCTATATATATATTTATATTTTTTTATTTATTTATTGAACCCCTCTCAAGTTCCATTTTTTTAAATCACGTAATTTTAGTAAAATAAAATAATAATTTTATTAAACTTTATAGTTTAAACCGTTTTATAGATAATAAATCCTGTAAGTAAATTTTTAAGTTAATTAACTAAAAAAACTCTGATTTAAAAAATTAGGAGGTAAAGGGATGTTTATCCAAAATAATAATAGTAAAATTGAGAGCTTATTTCAATATGGCCTATAGTTGAGAGGGTATGCACCATTTTTCATCTTTTAAATTTAATTAATTGTGGTCTAGAAGAATTAAATTCAAACTCCGATGGTCCAGTCCCGAAGAAATTTATGTTTGATTATTTCAAGAATAAAAATTTATTTCAATGTATCTATCTTTTTAGATACACCCTTATTTACAACCAAATCATTCATAAATTTTACTTTTTGGACTAAGAATATATATTTAGGGAAAGCAAATAAATTCTCTTGGAATGGCAAAATTAATTTAATTATATTTGGAGCAATCATGTCAAATCTCTCTAAACCAACAACCAAAAACAAAAAAAAAAATCTAGATAGTTCCAAGTAAACAGCAAATTTGTGAAAAATTAGCATTTTAATTTGTTATAACTTTAGAAATTGAAGTAGCCAAATAGAATATAAACATATCGAGATGAATGTAGTTTACAGTAAATCTAAAACCCTTGGTTTCTTAAAATAAAACTTTTGTAAACCTCAAATATATTAAAAGTGGTTACTCATTATTTCTTTCGTAATAAATAATATTATTTTCGATGCCATCTAAATTTAGACTATTTAGTATCCATAAGAAATTTTTAAACCTTCTAATTTCAGTATGTACTCAGTTTAGACGCACATGCCACATCTATCAGGTCAAATGTTGATTGCAAGTCTTTTTCTGGCTATGTTTATGTAAAGGGTGGTTCATTGATGACATGGTGGACCAGGCTCAGTAATTTCTCAGGGAGAGTTGGGTGGGTCGGGTAGTTGAGATGTCGGAATAGGCCCGAATGGTATTTGGGTTCCTATATAAGGAATTTGCCCCAAGAAGGGTGATCCTTCCTTTTCCTCTTTTCTTTCTACTGCTTTCTTATGCAGAGAAATTATTGCCTGCACTGGGTGTATAAGTACAAACGAACTATTTTCATATCATACATTTTCATCGCATATGAGACTAATTTCGCGCAATTTTGCTAGGATCCTGCATTTATAGAGCTACGACTGTAGTTCCTTACCCTCGTCCACGCAACTAAATATTTTGGTTATTTTATTTTCGACAATAATTTATTTTTACTTTAAAACAAGCAGCCTCATTCTTTAAATATATATATATTTCTTCTACTCATATCATACATTAACATTTCATGGCATATGGCACTATTTTTCCGCAATTTCGCTAGGATCCTGAATTTACAAAGCTATGTCTGTTCCTTCCTCGTCCATGCAACTAAATATTTCGGTTATTTTCCACAATAATTTTTTTTTACCTTAAAACAAACAGCCTCGTTCCTTGAAAATATATAAATTTCCTCTATTCTTGCCTAATAATCTTTTCTGTAATTTGCTATCACTTTCAGTTAGTGTCAACGTTAGTTTCTCGTATGAAATACTTGAAGTAATCTATCGAACGGCTTCTCTATATATATGTCACCGTCATCATCTTTATTTTCCTCTCCCTTTCGTCAAGGAGCGAAGAAGAGTCAACAATTAGGATGTAAAATCCAATAATCACAATGAAGGATGGATTGAATCCAATGCACTCGGCCTGCTTGAACCGAGCTAGCATACTCTATACGGCAGTTAACGTACGCAGTGCATTTGATACTATCCAATTTTTGTTACGACGTACCTATTAAATCACTAACATACTTTCAAGAATCACCGGCACTATGGTTACAAAGAAGTCGTCCCCTTCCTCTGTATATTTGTCACTTCTATCTTTACTATTAGTATTAATACCTAGGCAATTATAAGAACAAATTAAAATTAATATAAACAGAATAATTTAGATACGAGCTAGCTATAAGTGTAAAAAAGTTTTCTATAATTTAGATGCCCGTATAAAAAAAAAGAAAAAGAAAAGAAAACATCTACTCTTGATGATACTGGAAGACACAAATAAAGCAGTATCAGAGCAGAGAAGAGAAGTTAGAGCATGCACGTGGGATCGATCATTTATCACATATATAAAGCACGATCTATCTTATCCTTCTTCTCTCCTCTTACCTGTCCCTACTGTACTCTTTCCTCTTCTCTTTCCTATCCAAATTGAAGGGCCATTTCTTTGTTAATACATTCTTTGGATTGCACTATATTCTCATGGGTTATTTATTGTTATTGGATATTTTGACAAGTTCTACTGTAATTAAGAAGGTATGTGTATGTACTTAGGACCAAAAAAGGGTGGTGCTCGGACTGCGTCCAAGTCTCTAGAAGAAGGTTATCTCATCAGATGATATTTCGGTTCGAGCGGACAACTCGATGCCCTGTTCAAGCAACCACAGGTGCATGAAACCGCGTGACACTTCGTCCTATATTATGGTTACTACTACGAGGCTAAATTGCACTTTGTCTTTAAACTATTATAAGTTGCATGACACAGTTTTTCAAGCTTCAACTCACAATAACTTATAAAAGCTTAAATAAACGATTATAATAATAAGTTAAAATGTCCTTGGGTAAGAAACCAAAATATAATTAACCTTATTATTATTGTTATCGTTATGCATTATATATTATTATTATTATTATTATTATTATAAGACGTCCTCGTTTCGCGTGCCTGATAGACTTGTTCAGCTGCATCTAAGTCTCAACCACCCTCCTTTAGTCGCTTCCCCAACCCAAGTGGAACGTAGGCGTAGCCAGCTAAAAAAAAAAGAAAAAAAGAAAGAAAGTCAAAACGTCGCCATTTATTTATTCATTTCTTTATTTTTAAAATTTAAAATAATCAGTGGATAACGTCCCCAGTATCAACTTATGCGGCAAAGGAAATAACAAAATAACTAGTTTTTTTTTAAAAAAAAAGCAAGGGGAATTCGCCGGTCAAGGACTTGTTGAAGTGAGGACGTTCCCACGAGCTTGGGCCATAGGAGAAATTATTTCTTACTCCCTGGACCCTGTCCACCCTGTCATCATCTTTAGACCCGCCGGTGATCTACTTCCTCATTCAGATCTCAATTAAAAAAATGTCTGGAAATCCGTCCTAAGTCAGGCGCACTCTTCCGACGACATGATACCGTTAGATTAAGAGAAGAAAAAATATTATCACTCGAAGCATACGAAATATATGTTTCTTTTTTACTTATGTTTTTTTTAAGTAGGACGAAAAAATTAAAAAGCTTTCTAGTCATGTAGCACTCTAGTACTGTGCACTTTTTTCTTTTTTTTTTTTCCGCAATTTCAAACAAAGTTGAAAATTATTGTGTATTTTAGAGCGGGGTGGGGTCGAATGCTGATTGCTGACGGGGTGGGACGTGTTTAGGCAACTGTTCTTAATATTTCGATTGGGATCGCCACCGCGACCGAGGAGGCAAAGCATTTAATTTAATCAATCGTCCCACCATCTTTTTGCGCGATTAATAAACGCAGGAAAAAACCAACCCGAAGACAAAGTGAGCAAGCAGCTATTATTATTTCCAACTCCCTCCTGCTTCCTCCTCCTCTCTCGCATTCTCCATTTAATAATAATATATAATATATATATATATATATAATATAATAATAATTAATAATTAATAATTAATAATTAACGAACACCCTCTCCTCAATCCTCATCTCGCTTTCCCCGTTCTATTAGCCAGTTCTCCTCGTTCCACACACATCTTCCGCTCTCTATATCTGGGAGAAGAGAGGAGAAGAAGAGGCGGCGGCGATGGCGAAGACGAAGCGGATGATGACGCCCGCGGAGGAGGTCGACATCTCCGCCGTGAAGTACGATCCCCTGCGCCTCCAAGGTGCTCGATTCCTTTCGATTCCTTGCTGTTTAATTTGAGGTTTCTCTAGCCATTAATGGCGGAGTATGCTCGGTTCTTTTCTCTCTTCTCTCTCCTTCTTCTTCATGCGTGTGCTTGCTATATATTTTATTCGGACGTGCTACATGTACAGCGCCCCACCTCACGGGTTTCTCGCTGAAGCTCTTCGTCGCGATGATGGAGGCGCCGCTCCTTGGCGGCATCATCACCTCCTTCCTGAAGAAGCAGAATAAGATCCCCGAGGTACTCCTCTCCAATCCAGTATTCCATCTTTAGGTTTTTTTTTCTTCTTCTTCTCGTTTTCTCTTTCCTTTTTTCCTTTTTTTTTTTTTTTGCTGAATTTTGGACCTCCCTTCTCTTCTGTCCCTTGCAGTTGCTGCAGCACACCGTGATCCCCGAGAAACCCATGTATCGCCCCGAATACCCTCCTCAAGGTACGGAGATTAGCCTTTTCAGGTTGAATTCCATCATTAGTTGCTATATCCAATGTGGAATATTAAGTTTTGTTGAATTCAATTCCATATGTTCATTTAACCTAATTATGTTATTCTTAAGTTCGCTATTTCTTAATTCTGTAATCATAATAGGAATTGCTAAAATACGTCTTGTTTGATTGACCAATGTATCGCCGATGGGTAAAATTCTAGTTGATCATTACTGTCTGAAGTTTTGGTCCTTTGGGCAATTTGAGTCTCTTCTTACAAAGTTGAATGTGTAATGCTGACGACTTCTAATTAGCTCTGTTTCTTTATCTTGTACTGAAAATAGTTAGCAGGCAAATTGCTAATGAATATGCTCTACCATGATTAGAGCTTGAAATTAGCAGGCAGATTATAGGTAATTAAGGTGTAATTTATTGCTTCTGATGCTTCTATACATGTCTTGAGAATTTTCAGAGCCGGAGCCAGGTGTAATGATCTTGGATGAAGACAGGGACCCTGTTATGCGCCTTGAGACGGCTGTCCAGTGTCTTCCCCAGTACGATCCATCTCAGCATTGGAACAAGGATCGCTCTTCTTTTCTCTATTGGACAATTCGTGACTATGCCCATGCTTATCGGTCTAAGATCACAACCCCATCCATTGTGAGTTCCTCCATACTTTTTACTTTCCTCTTTTATGAATGGCTATGTGTAACAAAAAGTGGGATCCGTGGCTGGGGTATAGTCAAAGTATAGTCAAAGATTCTCAAGTTGTTTGAGAATTCTTAAGAAATTCACTTATTTTTGGCTGCACGAATTTTTCGCTGGTGAATCAACATTGACGAGAAAAATATAAGAAACCATCGAATTCACTAGTTATCCAAATATTTCAAGGGTTTATGAGTTTTTCATTGCTAATGAATGTTTAATTATCTTATACGCTTTTCTTAATTTGAATATGGAAGGGAGTACGAAAAACATATATTTAGTACGTATTTACTTTTATACTTTCTGAATTACCTTTGAATTCTTTCTGATTCATCAATTTTGTTTCGAATAACAAAGTCTTTGTTCTTATCAAATTTATCCCAAATTCAAAACTTGTGACTATGTTCTGGAGAAATATAGGTTGCAGACCACCTCATTTCAGCGGTGGAAGAATGGCACAGTAGGAAACCTCCCATGCCAATGCTGATCTATTTTAGTGCAGATGATGTAAGAAAGCAAGCTGATGCCTCCACAAAACGATTTGAAGAAGGTACTGCTGATGTATAGGAAGTGAGCAAATGCCAATTTTGATCTATTTTCGTTGTTCTCGACTAATTTATTCATATTTGTCATTCATAGGAAACCCAATATCCATCTTGGATGGGATTTTTATGGCCATAAAGGATGACATAGACTGCTATCCATATCCAACTAAAGGTCGGATTAGGTGGTTCTTTGTTACTCTTTCCTTGTATAGATGATCTTGATTTATTTACTCATTCCATCTTAGAATACTCTTGATTCAGGTGCCACAACGTGGTTTGACAAGGTATATACTGTGGAGAAAGATGCAGTTTGTGTCTCGAGATTAAGAAGATGTGGCGTGATTCTTATAGGGAAAGCAAATATGCATGAGCTAGGACTTGGAACAACTGGAAACAATCCAATTTATGGGTATGGCTTATGCAGTTTATTTGTTCAAGAGCTGCACGTTCATGATTCTACTCTTCATAATTTATGTCTCTATGTTCTTTGAGCTGCAGCAAATCACACAATCTGGTACTTCATTGCTAATAGTTAGATAACTAATTCGAGATCTTGAGTTTGGACTTTCAAATATTGAAAATTTTATCTCTGAATGTACAAATCACTTCTGCATTTCCATATAGTCTCAGCTGTATTTCTGCTTGGAAGGCAAAAAAGGTGTGGCTTAAAAGTATTTTTAATCAGTGAGATACATGTAGGAATCTTAATTCTTCTGTTAGAAGAGAAAAGTTGCTTAATGTCAATTCCTCTTGATCCTTAGTGAATATTTCTCAAGGGAAAAACGGACAATAGTTATTGTTTGCCAATTTTTATTTCCTTCAAGAAGTGTCTTTGTGGATATCTTGGTTGGTCAAAACCTGTAAGATATTTATACATCACTTTGCACATTAAATATATTTTAGTAGATCTTATTCATTTTTATCGAGACTAGTGTTCAGTTTTTTATAGTTTGTTTTCTTGAACATTTTTTGTTGATTGTCTGTTTTTGCTACTTCTGCACAATCAGTCGCCTTCTCTAAATTCTGCCCATGTCATCGTCTTTAGTTCATTAATACTTTCATATTATTATTCTTCACTTTCAGGACAGCAAGAAACCCACATTCAATTGAAAGGTACACTGGTGGTTCATCCTCTGGCCCAGCAGCAATTGTTGCATCTGGGCTATGTCCAGCGGCAGTTGGAACTGATGGTGGAGGTTAGTAAATACAAATCTTGTTAGTTTGTAAATCCTTTATTCTTGAAGCCCAAATAGGTATTGAATTTTCTGCATATGGCAGGTTCAGTTAGAATCCCATCCTCGCTTTGTGGTATTGTGGGCTTGAAGACAACTTATGGGCGGACTGATATGGGAGGGTAAAGTATTCGTATATTGATCATATTCTATGAACTTTTATAGTTTTCTAGTTCATGTAAATTGATGACACATGAGGTCTTACTATTTTTAGTATATGCAATTCTACTGTTGATTCTTTCGATTGTTACTAACTGGAGTAAGAAACTATTGATTACTTCTGGCTCGTTGGTTATAACTTGTAACTTGGGCTTGAAGACAACTTATGGGCAGACTGATATGGAAGGGTAAAGTATTCGTATATTGATCATATTCTATGAAATTTTATAGTTTTCTAGTTCATGTAAATTGATGACACATGAGGTCTTACTATTATTAGTAGATGCAATTCTACTGTTGATTCTTTCGACTATTACTAATTGGAGTAAGAAACTATTGATTACTTCTGGCTCGTTGGTTATAACTTGTAACTGGTCAAATAAAACTTTAAATTGTTGCTGGTCTATAAATCTATCCATACAAATTCTTTGTAGAGAGGAGAGCTTCAGAGTGTAATTTTAGGGCTATATTTAATTCTAGAAATGGCTTGCCGTTGAGTGATAGAGGGCAGCACTTGCTATCTTCCTTTAGAGTTGGGGAGGAAACATGACCATAACTCCTTGATAGTTTCTAGCATATTACTTGATAGTTTCTACTATGCTATTGATATTCCTTCATTTTGTGCACCATAACTCCCTTTCTTGCAATTTTCAGCATAAAAAATGATCTAGAAAAGCAAAACGAGATTCAGGGTGTAATTTTCTTTCGACAATCACAATAAAGAAAAGCATAATTCAATAGCATCTAATTATTGACGGAAAGCAACACTATGATTAATGGGCATGCTTGGAAGGATGGATTTAGAGCTGTTCCCTCCTTACATTTGAAGAGATATATGGCAGGTGTAAACTGGTACTAGCCTGTGGCAGAATAAATTCTACTACCCCGAACCCAGTAAATTAAGTATTATATGCATTCCGTTTTAGGGATCTGCAATTTTCCTATTCACTGCCTTTGACAACAGAAAATGAGGACTATCAGGACTGGTGAATTAGGAAACAAATAGATGTCTATTTGTAGACTAGCTTGTTTTCTCTTTTCAGGGCTTTTTTTTTTTGTTTATTACTTATTGTTTTCTTGGTTTTCTTTCCACACTATCATAGATCAGCATATGCTTCAGTGATTATTCGCTAACATTGAGACATTTTTAGGTCATTATGTGATTGTGGGACTGTTGAAGTTGCTTCTCCACTTGCAGCCACAGTTGAGGATGCTATGCTAGTGTAAGAAGTTTCTCATGCCGAAAGAAAATCTACATGTATTATTACCCACTGCCATTCCACTAGTCATATGAACAAAATAAATGGTTTTCTCAATTTCTTGCTGGATATGTTCATTATTTTATTGAATGAACACATTGTTAAATGTTAAAAATGTTGCATATCTGTCAGTTTTGTCAGTTTTTGACCTCATTAATTGGGTTGTCCCTTGCAATTACTTGACCAAAAGGTCTCAAATCAGTGATTTGTCATTAATTTTCAGCTACTCAGCACTGGCGGGCTGCTCTTCAGATGATAAGATCAGTTTGAGACCAGTAAGAAGACGCAGTTTCTTGTTTAATGGATTCTTGACAATGATTTATGTGTAAAATACAGTTCTGTTATTGTTGCTTATGGTGATGCTGATAGATAAATTGGTTTGTTTCCTCAAGCTATCATAAATTAATGTTAGTAGCTTTTTTGCAAGCATCTTCCGAAAAATTGATCACCAACATGTCAATCATGACATGATGCTACAACACCTTTTTCTACTATGCTAGAAAGTAATCTTACACATCCATAATAATATTTGGGTGGTGACTGAATGGGTATGCTTAATGGCTATTATGTTCATAAATCAATACGTATACGTACCATTAAGGAAAATATTCTATCTGGATATCTTCATGTGATTTGACCTCCGTAACTCTGTACGTGTACAATGACCTTAATTACATTGGCCTATCAAGCATAAAATCCTCATATGTAACTAAACCTGTAGGTCTTTTCGCTCCTTAGGTAATCTTCATGCCTACATGGTTGTTTAATTTAATATTCCTTCTTCTGTAGCTAGATGCATGATAGTTACTCCTTTAGTTTCTTACACTCTATGATCTTATTTTTCTTGTTGAGATTCACAAAAAAGCATGATCAATAATTTAATAGCCACCTGTATTTTACAAACTCTTATGACTTTGTTTACTTGCAGTCACCTCTTTGTTTGCCTAATATATCATCGTCTGAGAATTTGAAGATCTTGCAATCAGTGAGACTAGGAAAATATTCAGAGGTATGTATTTTAACTTTTTAATTGGACATACCACCTAACGTGTGATTGGTCATTGAATAATTCTTCTTTGTAGTGGTTTCATGATGTTGCCAACAATGAGATCTCCAACAAATGTGAGGATGCCCTTAATCTGCTCTCTAGTACGTTTGGATGTCAAGTAAGTCCTACCTTTTGTATACTGTATAAACATGCACAGAAAATAAAAGCTTGTTTGTCTTTCGCAAGTTGGTAACATTTTGTTTTCTTGCTTCAAGATAATAGAGATAATTTTGCCGGAGCTAGAGGAAATGCGGACTGCACATATAGTTTCGATTGGTTGTGAGTCACTTTGTGACTTAAACCCTGATTACTGGGAAGGGTATGGGCACCTAACTTATGACTATAACTTTTGTAGGATGTAGCTTTTCTCCCCCTACCTTAATTGATTTACTTTGTTCTTTGTAAGTTAAAACCATTTTCTTTCATTCCCTAGGAAACGCACTGAACTAACACTTGATACTCGTACAAGTTTGGCTCTCTTTGGATCATTCTCCGGAACAGACTATGTTGCTGCCCAACGCCTTAGGTGAGTAAATTAAATGTAGATGAACATGTCTTACAGATGACCAATTTACGTCTTCTTTCTCTTTAACTTTGTTTGCTAATAAGATGGTTATCTTTTTTTGTTAACGTGATTAGATTATATATATTTGGGTTATGTAGATATATGAGTTTCTATATATTTCCACATAACATTTCTTCTGGCATGCTTTACGCAGGAGAAGGATAATGTACTATCACATGGAAGCTTTTAAGAAGGTTGATATAATTGTCACCCCCACAACTGGGTAATTTTCTTGGGTTATTGTTATATTATTCATCTTGATAATACTTTGCCTGTACAAATACATGCAGGATAAGGCATGACTTCCATTTGTGTAATTTTCTATTATTCAACATTTTGTGCTAGTATTAGTGTACATTTCCATGGCATCAGAGTTGCTTTATCCAGCATAGTCTCTCTTGAGATACCGTTTTGGCAAAGCTTTTTCTTAAGACATTAAGAAATAAACATGTGACAAACCCTTTTTTTGCAGCATCACTGCACCAAAAATACCGCCAAACGCTCTCAAATACGGAGAGTCTAATTATGAGGTTTCAGGTAAGTCAACTGTATTTCGCTTTTTCAGTACTTTTGGATTAAAATCTTACAACTGTATCAGTACAATATGACGTGGGATGTTTGCTCATGTGTTTACGTATTTCATGTAAACATCAACATTATTGGGATTTAGATTCTACTAGTTTCTACATGAATGATGCACTGCATCTCCCAAATATTCTGGTGTTTCTGGAACTAGCTATTCTATCCATATTGACAGGTATAGGAAATGAGGTAGGAAAGCTTCAACTAGGCTCTAGCGCTTGGCCTTTAACTATCAAGAACACTTGTAGTTTTGGAGTATATGATTTCAATTGAATTTGGTAGCTAAATGGTGAACATAATATGATACTTTTTCTTGCGTCTACCACTTCTGCTTCCTTGATACGTTAATGTCAATTAGGCTTATAACTTATGGCTAATGGGTAACCTATTCTAATTGAGATTTCAAATGCTTCCCTTCATGTCTCAACTTTGCCGAAGTTATTTTCACAAATAGTTTCATCTATTGTTTATCCACAATGGAGTACATGTATAAAACCAAAAAAAAAAAGATAGAAATCCACTCACATATGCTTCTTGGTAGTTTGACTTGGACTGAAAACTTTATGTCATACTATACGTGATGTAAAATGCAAAAGTGATTGTGAGAGTGTTAGGAGTTAATATTCCTTTTGTATAATTGGTAACATAAGCTAGAGTGCATTCAGATTAGTCCTGCAAAACTTTTTAAGGAAGAACACTTGATCATGTTCTTGTGGCGAATTAAGATGCTTTTGTATGAAAAAAGAAAAAGGGAAAAATAAATACATGAGAATATGAGTTCTATCTTGTGAAATTTACACGGATTCTGCAAGTTTTTTATGCTGAATGTCAATATTCTAATATTTCTGCAAATTCTGTTTCTTCTATAATGCCGGAGAAGGTCAATAGCTTATTCAACATTTATGGATGTGGTCATAGTTTCTTTGTTACAGGTTATCTCATGAGATTTATTATAGCAGGAAACCTTCTTGGTCTACCGGCAATATCTGTTCCTGTAAGTAGAGAATGTTGTTTCGTGTATAATGATCTTACTTCATTAAGTTCAACTTGCTTTGGAAGTTTGTGTATCATTGTGATCACTTTGCGAAGATAAAAATTTAATCTTTATGGCTGGAAGATTTATGATTTGGATATGCTCTTCATGGAAACCTAAGAAATCCACAATCATATATTAGCAGTTTTTTTAAAAAAAGAAAAAGTAAAAAAAAGATGTTATGTTCTTCCTAGCCAGCATATATTGGAGATATCAATTGGAAGGCTACAAAAAATAAATGTCACATAGAATCTAAATTTTCAGTGTTACTATTAATAGCTTTAGTTTCCAAGTAAATAGAAATGCAACTCTGGAGTTGCTATGTTTAGCTTTTTTTTATCGATCAGCAGGAGACAAAGCATACTCATGCTAAGCTTGTGTATAATGTGAATAATTAAAACCGACGTTACTAATGCTTTTTAAGGTTAGCTTGCATTGTATAACGTGAAATCACATACTCATGTTTAGTCTCTCTTTTATCCTCTTGCTGTTATTCAGATAGGACATGATAAAGAAGGACTTCCGATAGGAATCCAACTTATAGGCCGTCCATGGGGTGAGGCTACCTTGCTGAGGGTGGCTTCCACTATTGAGGTATCAGTTCACAGGATCTCAAATATGTTTCTTTACAGTTGTTGCTATATCGTCCACCAATTCCACTGTTAGTGGAGGTGTATTAGTATATGAGATTCTTATATTGTGAAGAAATTGTTAAAAAATGTTGCAAGAAGCAGTCTGTTATGCATGTACCAGATAAAATATGCAGCTGATCTGGGTTAATACTAAGAAATAATAGAGATCACAGTGGAATGGTATTAGGTAGTTTCATCTGTTTAGATCATGGGTTATTCAGCAATTAATTATCTCAGTGATGATTAGTGGAAATTAGTAATGCTTATCTTTCGTTGGCTTCAATTGCTTGATGTAACATTCTTTTCTCATGAATCTCAGGAACTCTGCTTTAGTTCTAGGAGAAATCCTTCCACATTTTACGACATGCTCAAGGGCATTTGACACCGGCTTCTCTACTTAGAGGCAATACAAGTTATGCAGGCTGTCAACAGTCGCGGAGGATATGCATACATCTGTTGAATTTCTGGTTTAGTGCAAACATTTCTTATTGGATGTTCTGAAAATTTGTAAGTTTCTTTTAGAATTTTTCTAAACATTGAATCGTGGGCTGATTGGCTTATATGAGCAACCCAAAAATAATTTATAGTTGATTTGTCTTGTGCCAGATCCATAAGATTATGTAGTATATGCATAAATGCGGGTTACTTCTACAAACCATTTTGTAGCTGTTTTTTTTTGTTTGGGAGAGAGAAAAAGATAGCTTCTCTTTCTTTTTTCTCGTTGTAGAAATGAGTTTAGCTGAAAATTTAAAATAACTAAATTCAAACTTGAAATTTAAAATAGTGACTATTAAATTTTTTGTCACTTGTGATAGGAATGGTCGCTATCCGTTTTATAGCTGTTTTTGTTGGCTGTGTTTCGTTTTGTTTAACTTTAATATATCCTCCATCTGTTTTCATGATCGTTATGAGATGATTTTAAAGAAACTTTTGATGAATCCAATCTATGGTAAACAGATCTAATTTGACTACAGACTACAATAAAAATGGACCTGCCAAGGCATGCTGAGAAGATAGCCAAAGAGAGCCTTGTCATAGTAGCTGTGTTCCTGCACAACATAAACCAGACACCGATACAGACAAAAATAATACATCAATTGGCCAGAACTTGACGCACATCTACATGCCGTCAAACATAAAACTTCCCTTCACTGCTACCTAACTTTGTTCCATTTACTCTTTAAATGATGCTTAGTAACTGATGCAGAGGCAACAAATAATAGGGGATGAATGGATGCATTAGCAGTCAACATGGAATCCCAACAGGCAAGAACTGGAGAAACTGATCTTTAACCACATAACAACACCATAGCATCATCAAAAAGATGTATCATCACACAGCTTTAATGTTCCGGAATTTGCTTTTCAGCAACTTAGGAGCATAATTTCGAGCTGCATGAACTTACAAAATCAATGCAATGATGTAAATCTGGATGAGCAATCATTAATTCTAATACAGGGGAAACATAATATGTTAGACCTCAATGAATTGCTTTGGGAAAAAAATAAATAAAGATATCTGAAACTACTTATTTGAGCTCTCTTCAAAAGCCAAGCACAGAAGCAAGGGGAGTCTGTAAATCGACCCCTCGCAAGCCTCAGTAGGTAAGTGTTGATATCAGTATCGCAGTCCTAGTTTGCATGACTTTTCTCAGGTTGCTTCTCCTGAGCAACATCACTTGGAAGATCGAGCCCCTGCGGAATCTTCCCAGGATAGTTGTAATTGGAGGAATCCAACCCAAGCATGCTGCACAAAAGGATCATAGAGAAACACTAGCATCATAATCATCATAATCAAGGCATGCTAAATGAAGGAAAACCTAATAAATTTCAGACAGAAATCTCACCTTCTGTCAACTAGCACCATGGATCTTAGTTCACAGTTGGCAAAGCTGTAGAACAACAAAGGTTTTAATATATTATACTAATTACCAAAAGAAAAAAAATCAGTCTTTCTATCCTCTTAGGAAGATATAGGCGTATTTAGCCTAACTTTTCAAAATTTAGGGCCAAAAGTGAATTTTTCGTCAACAAAGTATTTAGCAACCTCTTTTCTAAAACCTCATTCTGATTTTAAAAAATAGTTTTTTTTTGTAAATTTTGATAGAATTTGATTATGTACGTTGACTAATGAATTAAATACAATTATTCAAACCCAAAAAAGTAGAAAGAATCATAGTAAATTTTATAAATTTTGGTTTATCTATTAAAGTTAAATATATTGAATATTTTAAATTGAGTCAATTGATAAGTTGAAAAATTATTAAAAAATATATCTAACTATTATCAAGGTTTTAAGTGCCCATCGGCACAGGCCGTATCCACCGTGCCGTACTGTGCCAACAAATTACCGGCATGATACAGATCCCGTGCCGATGGCACGGCTCAAAACCTTCTATTCTTTAAATTAGTAAGTAATTTCCTCAATAAAGTTCGAAAGATATGATAAAAAGACATAATAAATAATTAGAATATTTTGTTGTTAAAGAAAATAAATATTTCATACTATTATGTGTCGGCACACAAAAATTTTTTGACCGGCACGCATTGGCACGGTTCGGCACGCACTGTGCCGTACCGCGCCAGCAAGTTTCCGGCACGACACTTAAATCCTTGACTATTATATATATCCGCTTGTTTATTTATTAATAGAAAGTTTAAATGAATTGTAAAATCATAAAATTATTTTATATGTGGTAGAGGTAACCTAACCGCTCTATGTAAAAGGTGATAAGGATTCACAAATATAATTATCAACTTCAGGTTACCAAACAGAGAATATAACTGCAGTAATTGCATTTCCAGAGAACCAAACAAACTAGGTGTTGTTAAAACTACAGCATTTCCAACTGCATGTATTTTTTACTGCATTATATTTACAACTAAATCCTTTATTATTCCTCCAGAGATAAAAGCTATGATCTAAATACAAGGGACTTGTTGCACCTCACTAGCACCGTGCTGGCTAATGTGGGACGTTAGGACAAGCATGCTAGCGTCAGTAACTACGGCTTAAACATTTTGGTCTGTATGGCTATAGGTCAATTCGAATCACAAATACATGCAGGTAGTTATTATTTAGGATGATGCCTAAGCCACTTTGTAGGGTACTACATCAAAGGTGTTCTTCTTGGTCTGCAACGAAAGTAAAACGCCAAAAATGGTGGTACTACGAATTCACTTTGACAGATTGTCATGCTTCTAAATCTTATAAGGGTGTGTATTAAGAGAAGATTGGGGCATGTAAATGTAGCTGAGGATGTCAAATCTAGACAGGAGGAGGTCCTGTTTGAACTCAGGACCTCGCACAAGAGAGTGGGTGGTACCACCATTAGGTAACTACCAATTGTAGGATATGAGATGATAATTAGTTGCTCCTCATTCCTAGCTAAAAGTCTATGTTACTTCCCTAGTAATTTTATCTCTACTTGATATACAACAGTCTTGATTTCAGTTTCCTATCGTCTAACTTTAACATCTTCCATGAGGTAAAAGTTTAGGCTGACAAAAAAAACAAAAGAGAGAGTGCGAGAGAGCAAATGTTATTCTCCAGTATTACAGAATGAAAAGTCGGCGAGACACTTACGACTTGCAGATTTCCGCTTCAATGGTGGGATGGCAATCCTTCCCAAAATTGCTTAAGGTATGAGATAGAAAAGCACTGTGAGTAACGATTGCTATCTCTTTCTCTTCTCTCGTCCACAGCCTGTAAATTCAAATAGTATACAAGACCAATTTTATGAAGCAAAAGTTCATATGAAGGAAGATATACCAATTGATGAACGACATTCCCCTGGATGCAAGGTCTTCATCTTTCTCTCTTACATCAGCCTTCCAAAGAACATCCACATCACTTCTTATCTGTGAAAGAATGCCAAAACCTATAAATTAGATATTTCTATGAGAAAGGCGATGTCCTCAGGCATTGATAATTATAATGAAGGAATTCTCAATTGATAGCAGAGGAGCACTCGCCAAAGAAAAATCAATTGCAGGAAAAAGAGGACGATAATCAGATATACTCCTCCTCTTGTCACATGGGTGAACTCCCTGCAGAAAACACAAACCTTTCAACTTAAGAAAGACAGCCCATAATTTAAGTAGAGCCATCACCACTAGCTTCGGTAAAATGCAACATTTTTTTATCCAAAATAAAGTAATTAAAAGTTGAAAATGCCAGGTTCATTTCTGCACAAGAAAAACAAACTAAACAAAGAAATCAGGGAGGAATCAAAACAAGCTCCATCAGCTAGCTTTAATAGCCTACTCTATGCAATCCATAACAATATTTAAACTTAAGATACAAGAGAACACAGTGATACTCACAAAGAACCCAGTAAGACTAAAGAACGGTCAATGTGAAAGATAGAATATAAATATATATGCGCCTAATAAAGAAGTTGACAAGAAACCATTGTAGTAATTCACAGGATTTTTAAGGATCTTTATTCATCCAAAAAAAAATAAGCATACCAAGCGTTCTCGGCATTTCTCCACTGCAACAAAACGTGGGCAATTTAAACTTGAAATCGCAAGATGGTTACTGTTCCCAGCATTTTCTACCATTAATGGTGGCACATTAATTCCATCAGTGTAACTCTCGCCGCCAAACACCCCCACTGCAGTTTGCATTGTCCTGTAACGTAAGTTAACCTTATCATAACATGGTTTAGTCTGATCTGCTGTTGAGTTCAGACACCTTCATGCCTTGTTAGAGCTAATAAATTAAACAACGGAGAAATTGAATGAAGAAACTTAATCCCCAATAAATATTGAAGTGTGCTAATCAAATGGAGTTCATCAAAGTTAGCACATTCTATGCAGCTGTCCTATTTGAGGCATATGTTTTATGTGACACTGATGAAAAAGGGATGAATACATCCAAGGACAGCAGCAACTAACAATCTCCAAAAAAGAGCTGCAACAAAAGAAAAAAGGATGTTCAAATCAACTGTTTCAGATATAAGATCATCAACCGTTCTAATCTAAAGTCAGATGACACCCATAGCCTTGTTGCAATTTGATGCCTTACTCTCCCCACCAGATTGACTTAAATTGAGATGTGCAATTAACTGACTCAACAAACTTTTTGCAGTTATCCCCTCAGTGCTCGCATTGTTTAGCTGCCGACCCAGCAACCCCACTGTGTAAACAATCTGAATATATCAAGTACAATCAAGCCTCACCACGCTCGTCACATCCACCTGAAAAGTTGACCAGACCATATCGAGGGTTGTCCCATGGAATAGTTAGACACATGTTACATTCACAATAAGACGCATATTACATTCACATGATAGCCAATAGCTCTTCACCTTTAATACGTATTATATGGCAGATTAACAAACTGTTTGGATCAAGGTAGAGGGCTAGGAACATAAAACAATTGTCATCAAAGGTGAGCTCCCATAATTAATGTGCAGTTCCTTTCAGGTCTCTTGCGACTGTCAACAGTCAACACCATTTATTAGCACAACTGATGATATGCCTACTTTTGAATAGCTGTAGTGTACGGCAATTTTTATCCCTTACAGATGTATCATGTACTCTATGTATGTAATTGGCCTGATATTAAACTAAAATAGCTGTGTGAGTTAGACAGAACTAATTACATCTTGTATACTCGAATGGGTTACAAATGCAAACACCTTCAAGAACAAAGCAGGCTACTACATGCCCCAGCTGAGCTTCTCGGAGGGGGGCATGACATTGCGTGAATGCACATTAGACCAAAACTTTGAGACTGCCGTACGTATGTCTTCTTTGATAAAACATGAGCGCTCCAATGTAGCATGTTCTTACCAAATGTTGGATTATCAAATTTCCATGCATCAGGTTGCATAATGGGCTTAGAAAAGAACCAACAAAACATGCCAAAATGTAGCTTGAACAAGACGAGAATTTTCAATCAAGTTCAATATTAGCATCCTAGAAATTCCTTTCAAGCATAAAAGCATTTGATGTTATAGCCAACCAACTATTTCTAGAATTAATAATTTGAAAAGGAAACTGTGAAGAAAATTCAACAGAAGTGCAGCATGCACAATAAATGCAACTCAAGATAAGGTCTTTCTTTACCTTAGCAAAGGGGAAGTAATTACTAAATCAATCTTCTTGGCAAGCCCACATTTATGAACGTGCTTTCGCAGATTACTAACCTGTTGGATAGAGCAATCACAAAGGAATCTTAACAATATAACGAGCAAAGATTAAAAACAATGTTGCAAGAACCAAATTATTGACCTTCCTATTACCTAACAGAACATCTAAACGGTACTAACGTAGTCAGAGGAAGTACTGAACGTAGGAAGAAGCAGTTGGCGTCACAAAATTTTCTTTTCATGTTTACTTACGTTTAAGTATAGCATCCCTTCTATGCCTGATGGCAGATATGTTTAAATGATTTAAAATATAGCAAAAGCTCTTCTAAACACCCAAGAGTTAGATCCCAGATAGTCATTTAGAATAAACTCCATCTATGCCGGCCCAATTTGTCAATATCAACAGAATTCAATATCCTTAAATTATTCTTAGGTAGCGGGTGATTCCGTAAAGCACAAAAGCAGCAAAAAACTTAACGCAACTCACAGGTTCATACTTTCCCGGATCTAAACGCTTGATTTGGATTTTCAGCAGCAGTGGCACATTTGATAAGGTTTTGTTTCCTTATTAACGGATATTTGTAAATATCTATTGACGTACAAAATGTGAATTCCAACTTTCAGAAGGAGCAAACAGCTTATTATGAAATGTTGATTACCAAAATGACAAATAAAATTGCATAAAAAAAAAAAGAATGCATGGTCTGAAGGCAAGTCAGTTCCTTGCACTTCCACTGACCCTTCTCTTGTAAAAGACAATCTAACCACATAGAGTGAATGGAGATGTAACCGATCCAACCACTTCCTCAGCATTTAATACAACGCAACAAATTCATCACACCCAAAACATGCAACCAGTGAAAATGAAGTGTGAGAAAAAAACATACATATATATCTAATTATTTTACACTCTTCGTTTGTATCACAAAGCCATGAAAACCTACCTGCTCCCACCCAAGCGGGGTAAGATGAGCATCAAATAGTTCAGGAGATAAATATGCTTTATAGTCCTTTTCACCCTTCACGTTATGGATTCCCTGTGCATGCCTGACCTGAGCATATTTTGAGCATAATCAAATGCAAGCTAAAGTAGAAGGACCACAGGGATGTATATAAGATTATTAATGTGAGACATTCAGTCGTCACATCTAAACAATCAATCATCACGGACCAGGTGAAGAGTTTTACAACGGTGCGACGGATAAAGGGTTGAACCAGTACTTCCAGCCATTTCTGCAGGAAATAAGTCATGGAAAATTCCTAGAGCGTTAGCTGAAGAAACTTGCAAATACCAAGAACATCACCAAAATACGTTTGAGGAATTGCCAACAAACAAGCATTTCCGTCACTTCATACAAAATATATTCACCACATTTTGCAGGGAAGTACGTGATATGACAAATGAGCCACAAATACTAGATGATATGACTACTTTGTATTTAATTAGACGTTACTCATTTTTGTCCGTAAATTTTAGATCATGTAGCCTTCTTCTCGTCTTCTTCATTTCACCTGTTGCTTTATCCTTCTCCTCCAACTTCTTTCCCTCTTTCCTCCACTAGCCTCTCCTTTTTCTCGCATCTATTTCTAATTAAAATAGAAGTGATTCATTGTGCAAATCCAACTTTTGATGCAGAAATCTGCACGTATCTGATATGTGCACCATTCAGGTTTCGTTAGTTTTGTGTATCCCAGTCCTACAACTATTCAACTTATTATTTTTTGTTACTTCAAGATAAGCTATCCGCCATTATCGAGGGGCAAGATCAATCCACTAGTAGGCCCCAAATCTGATTTTACCGAATCCAATGGCGCTCTCGTGGTTTCCAGGCAAACTAGGGCACAAAAATGGAGGGAGCACTACCAATGAAAACTGAATGTAAAACGGCATGACCATACAGCGACTCCGTTCGCCATCAATCAGAAACGCATCTGAGACGAGAACATAACACTAACACAGCTCCACGAACAAATTTTGTAGTAGCAGCTAAATCTCACTACCATAACCGACATTCTTGGGCTCATCTTAGCCTTCAAAAACCGCATTCTACAGCGCCCGTATCAAATCATAAAACTCGTGGAACATGATAAGATCTGTCGCATACGGTATCCACAGGACGTCGAGAATCGTAAGGAAATCCATGAAGAATCGCGTTCTCAAGCATCAAAGCACACAAAAGAAAAAGAAAAAAAAAAAAAAATCGGGGCACATCATCGTATTCAAGAGAAGAAACGGGATAGGGTTAGTATCGATCGAAGCAGGGGAAAGAGCGGAGAAATGGATGCGACTCGGAACCTGAAGAGGCGGCAGAGGAGCAGCGGAGGAGGAAGGGGAGAGGGCTGCGGCTGCGGCGGTGTGGGGTGTGGAGCGGCGATCGTAGTTTCGGAGGTGTGGTGGGCAGGAGAGGAGAATAATAATAAGAAGGAAGAAGGGTCATGCTCCTCCTCCTCACACACTCCCGGATCTTATGGAGAGGAGCTTTCCTTCTTTTTCCCTTTTTTTTTTTTTACGGGCCTCGAACTTTGTGAACTTTTTTTTTTTTCCTTTAGTTTTCTTACCTCTCTCTCTCTCTCTGGCTGCTCCACGTTTGAACTGGTGACTGGCCACGGGCCACGGCACTCGGAAGTCGGTGAGTGGGCTCGGACGACCACTTCGGAAATTCCGTGTCCAAGTTGCCCACTTCTTAATTTATTTACTCGTCTTTCTATTGTATGAAAATAGGTCGGTACTGCTGTTTTTTGGCCTCCCTCTCAATTGTTAGCAGCAGTTTAGAATGAATGAATATATATATATATATATATATATATATATAGAGTAGAGCTAGAATACTTGTAAAAGTATCACCCAAGTGATACTTGTGTGTTTTTAGCCCTTGGATGGAGAGATGTGAGGTTGAGATGATGGTGGTAGATGGTGGTACGTGATGGTAGGTGGAATAGTGTTTGATCCAAGGTCTATTAGTAATCAAAAAGTAGATCTAATGGCTAAAAACACACAAGTATCACTTGGGTGATACTTGTAAAAGTATTCTAGCCCTACTCNTAAAATTTTGAATTATGAAAGAAAAAAAAATTTAAATGTCATATTTTTAATTTACAGAATAAAAAAAAATGTATGAGAAACATCAACATAGTATTTCTACCAACACCCGAGCCCGCTCTACTAATAAGTACGTGTAAAACGATAGAAACGAATCAAAATGGCAGAAATTCAAAAAAAAACGTTTTTATGTGCAACGTGATTTTGGGTAAACAAGTCCATCGAACAAGCCCATCAATATAAATGGGCCAAGTCCTCAGTGAATTAGACCTATGGCCTAACAAGGTATAATGGGCTTGTTGGGTGCCGGTTAGGGATTGAGACCCTATCTAACGGTACTAGGCAAAACAGAATTGGCACGAGTTTCTCCGGTTTATATTAAAATTGTAAAAATAATATATCGTAACTAATTCATTACCACGAAAATAAAAAAATAATATATCATAAATAACTCATTGCCACGAAAATAAATTTTTTTCGTCATATTTTTTTACAACATTTAATGCAATCTCTACGCAATTCCAATTACATAGCTTTAGTAGACTTATACGGCTTGGTTATGGATGTGTGTTTACTCTCCAATGTCTATTCAGAGTAGTCCTAATTGATCAATATTGATTTTGTTTTCTGTTATGTATTCTAATCCTCATTCTTCTCTCTTGATTTTGACTGGATAAATCAGCGCATCTCAAGGTAATCTTTGTGTATCTGCTCAAACATGTGGATTAAAATCTAGTCATAATTTTCTTATAAAAAAAAGACATAAGACAATTAATTGATTCCTTTGCTTTCATCGTTTAATTAACCTAAACCTCCACTCAGTCCCAAGTCTATTTAGTGAAAATATGCATTTATATTGCAAGGCTGTAATTTCTTACTTGCTGATAATATCAAAATAATACATGCTCATTAATTAGATCAAGCAGTTGGATTCAAAAAGTATTTTCGTGCAAACATCATATTCAATATTTATGCAACCTAATTGAATTAATGCAATGGAATTGATCTTCTTCTTTATAGGGCGAAAGTAGTTTGTGTGTCGTGCCAAAGATATATTGTATTTGCTGGAAAAATAGCAAAGCCAGCTCTATAAATATCAATTCCGGAACGAAACTTCTTCTTCTAATTTGTCTAACACAAAAGGAGTGCTACGTGCCGTGCAAGTAAGTACAATTTGAATGGATAGCATATAATAATAATGTACTATTCGGATTCTTTTTAACTACCTGATAGCTCCACTAGCTCTAGCTCGTTTGCATCCCCATCATGCAATGTTTTTTATCAATTCATGAGTAGCGAGACTCTAACTAGGCCAGAACATCATTTAACGTATATCAGATAATATGCATCAATGCCGCAGCAGCAATCCTCACATATTATTTTATGTGAATAATTTGCCTCACCACTAAGCACAAACCAATTAATTATCTTAAAATTCTTTTATATGTTTGGTATTATCCTCCGACTTTCATTAGATTACTCCGTTTGAATGTTAAAATATGTTATATTTGAATAACTTATTCAATACAAAATTTTGCTTGTGTAATTGGAGACAAAAAAAAAAAAAATGTAATTTTTGTTTTTTGAAAAATCATGTTATATATGATTTGGTAGAAAAATATATTTCACCTTTTTATTCTAAAAAATCGACTAAAAAGTGAAATAGATTATTCCATTTTAGATATTTAATTATATTTCTTATCTATAAATACTATAATTTTTAAAATAAATTTGAAATGAAATATTTATGTCCCTAAACAGGGACTTAATCTCTTTGACGTAGCTATAGAACATTTGTTAGTGTAATGATCCGACATAGGCATGTATACACCAGTGTACTCTGCTTCATGCATTTCCTTTACATGGTCTTGGATCCAGAATCTTCCTTATCTACTGATGTTCTATAAGAAAGAAATTAATATTCAGAATCCCCATCTTGCACTCTACCTCGTGTGTCAAGGAAAAATCAAGTCTCAAGAAAATAGTGCTGCCCCTGAAGAATCTTTTTTCTAACAGTACTCGTTTAAATTGTTTGCAGAGTATACGATGAAAATTAATCATTTACTAAAACGTGATTCACAATAACTAACATTTTGACATCAACAAACTATGATGGTCGTAGCAACCAAAGGGAGGAAGTACGATGTGCATTGGTTACCACATTAATCCTCCCTCCACTAAATGAGGCTTCACGATTAACTTAACGCACCAATTTTATTTCCGGCCAAGCACCTATGTACCACATCTCTACATTTCTATGCAGCAAACTTCAAAGGTTCTTTGTTTCATCATAGACGACAAAAATGAAAAGAAGAGAAAAAAATAAAGTAAAAAAAGAAAAGGGTAATAGAAGAATTATGACCATTTGTAGACGTTGCATCTTCCTTCTCGGCCACCGGCCGCCATTGCACCTGAGTCCTGATTCGAACTAGAACCGGGCGTTCTCGAAGCCGTGCAGGTCGCTGACCCGGTTCAGCGACTTCCTCATGATGGCCACCTTCGCCAGCTGCTCCGCGGCGCGCCAAGCCGATGTCGGCGTCAGCTGCTCTCCCCCCCCTGCCCCTACACTTGCTGGCGTCGCACTCGCCGCCACTTCCCTCCTCCTAGACCTCAAAGAAGGTGAAATCGACTGCTGTTGAAAATTCTGCTGCTGCTGCTGCTGCTGCTGTTGGCTTCTTCGGCATTGCAGCTCGGCGGCCTCGGCTTCCAATGCACCGAGAAGGTCCTGATCGCCGGGTGCCGGTGGGGATGATTGCAGCAGGAGTGATCGGGCGGAGGAGATCAGGTGGAGCGCCGTGGCGGAGTCGCTCAGTTCGGCGAGCCGCCGCGACTCGGCCAGGGCGCGGGACGCAACGAAGAGGTTGTGGAGGCGGGTTGAGGAGCTGCGGGTGTGGAGCGGCGGCAAGAGCAGGGGCTGCTCCGCACCGCACACGGACTCGCTCGAGGCCGGATCTCTGTAGGTGCATTTGAGGGACAAGTAGTGGGCGCCGTGGTGCTGAGAAGGGTGGATGAGCGGGGCCCTCAGCTCCAAGAGAAGCTCCCTCTCCTCCTCGGCGTAGAGGTCCCCTAGCCGAACAACCGCCGCGGCGCCTCTGCCCCCGCCCAAGACCGCCGCCCGCTGGCCGGCGCCGCAGGAGTAGACTGCCGAGATCTCCCCGGACGGAAAGGTCAGCTGCAGGTGGACGTCCTGCATGACTACGCTGACGAGCCCGCCGACGCACTTGGCGAAGGCGTCCTCCAGTCGGGGCCCGGCGGGAAACTGCCCCTCCGCCACCTTGGGCTTCAGCGGCGACCGCGGGGCCGGCGCATCGCCGATAGGAATAGGAATCTCCAGGTGGGCGAACCGCGTGTTGGCGGCCGAGGACTGGGCAAAGCGAGGGGTCGGCTGGTGGCCTTTACTCGGCTGCGGCGCGTCCTGCTGCTGCTGCTGCTGCTGCTGGGTGTCGGACAGCAGCATGATGGTGGCCACCGGGTTGCGCTGGCGGCGGTCCTCGAGGACTTTGGTGGCCTTTCTCAAAGCGTCGCCGACGCAGCTGAAGCCGTGGGAGCGCTGGCCCTGCCTCGACATCCGCCGCAGGGGGAGCAGCCGCTTGGCAAAGCCGCTGGAGAAGGCCACGATGGCGAGGCGGTCGGCGGGGCCGAGCGAGGCCACCACCAGGCGCATCGCCCGCTTCAGCATCTGCAGCTTCTCCCCCGTCATCCCCTGCCCCACGTCCAGCACCGTCACCAGGTCGATCGGCGCCCGCCTCGCGGCGTCCAGCCGGACCGGCGGCGCCCTCACCTTGATCGCCACCACGTAGTTCCCGTGCCGACGTCCCGACGACACCAGCGCCGCCTCCTGCACCGCGCTCGCCGCCACGCCGCCGACGCCGCTGCCGCGTCTCGGGTTCGCGAAGACAGCGGCGAAATCGTCCGCGCCGGCCGTCACGTCCATTCTATCGTCGACGATTTCGTCGTCTTCGTCGGCTTCGGGAATGGGATTGAACTGCACGCCCTGGCTCATGCTCGCCTTGCAGAGCAGCAGCGGCTCGTCGTCGTCGTAGGCCTTGCAGTTCGGGGGATGATGATTCCGGTTCTCCGCCGCCGCCGCCGCCGCCGCGTCGTCCCTGCCGCTGCTCCGCCGCTTCGGGGGTTTCGGGCGGTTCTCCCGATTCTCCTCGTCCGACGCCGCGGCTTCTTCGGGCGCCTTCCTCTCCTGCTGCGCGTTCGCGAGGGAGGCGAGAAGGGGGGCCTGGCGCCACGCGGCGGAGCACGCGGGGCACGTGAGGGCAGCTCCGCCGTGGGCGTGGGCGTGGGCTTGGGCCCGCACGTGCGCAGAGATGCAGGGGAAGTGGAAGGCGTGGGAGCATTCGGCGGTGAACACGGCGGTGCTCCCGTGGCCGCTCCTCACGCTCTGCTGGCATATGCCGCATCGACTCTGCTGCAATCACAACCGTCGGTTTCTAATTAACATCATATATGTTTGATTGAGCTCCGCAATCATCATCAGAGAGCTTTTATTCCCCCACCCTCCCCTCTCTCTCTCTCTCTCTCTCTCTCTCTCTCTTTCAGAGTAAAAGAGGAGGGAGGAGGAGTTTCTTGGCTTGCAGATCAAAAGGCCAAAAAAAAGTGGACCTTTTTCTTTTGGGTTGACGGGACTGGCAAAAAAAAATGTAAACGGACAGCATATTAGGGTTTGAACTGAAATCGCTCGCTCGCTCTCTCTGGTTTTTCTTTGCTTTATCATCATTCCACCAATCAAAGCCCGCACGAAGCAAACTCCCACTACCAACCAACTCACTACCCCTTTTCTCAAAGCAGCTTTTTATCCATGTTCTACAATTTTTTGAACCGGGGAGAGAGACTACTCAGGATAACTAACCGTAAAAAGAAGCTTTTAGAGCTCATACTGAAGAAAGAAGAGGATTGAAATAGAACTGTTACGACAAATCGATGAGGGAACCAAACGAAACATTAGATAGATCTCAAAAAAGGGGGGAAGAGAGAGAGAGAGAGAGAAAGACAGAGACAGAGAGATAATACAGCAGGAGGGCTTAGCAGAGAGCGTAGAACGTACCCTCGAGAGGAGGAGGGAGGCCTTAAAAAGCGCGAACCGAGAAGGAGATCGCGGAGACGAGGGCGTAGACGAGGCCTGGAACAGAGCCGAGACGGGCCCTTTCTTCGGGTTCGACGACGCCGGGGGCGTGCGCGAGCTAGGCACCGCGTCGGCCTCAACCGCCGCCGCCGCCGTGGCATCGCATTGCGTCCTGGGGCTATCGGGAGGCGTCGGGGTCGCCGACTTGGTGCGGCACCGAAGCACGGGGGGCGCGCCCTGCGAACTCGGCGTCGAGGGCTTGCTGCCCACGCCGCCGCCGGAGAAAAAGCTCAATTTGGCGCAGCTCCTGGGGCTGGGGCCGGGGCTCTGCGGCCGCTTCTCCGTCCCAGTCGCCGCCGCCTGGGGATCTCGGCGGATCGAGGTACAAAACGCCCGCCGCCACCCCGTTCCCATCTCTCCTCCTCTTCTTCTTCCTCTTCTTCTTCTTTTTCGATTTCCCTGCTGTTTTTATTTGTTTCCTTTCTCTTCTTCTTCTTCTTCTTCTTCTTCTTCTTCTTCTCTCGGTATCTTTCTATCTGAGTTTCTTTTCCTTTTTCTCTCTCTCCGGGGCCTCGCTTTGCTAGTCCTCGCCCTTAGCGTGCATCTATGGATAGAGGAGAGACAGGGGGAGTGGGAGAGGACGCTATTTATTTAATGGTGTTGCTAACTATTAACTTCTCTCTCCCCTTCTCTCCTATGTATTCTGAGCACGGCTACTACAGCACCTAAAAAGAAAATATAAATCCTATATTTTATAAATTAATATTTTTATTTATTATTATTATTATTATTATTATTATTATTATTATCTTTCTGGTATTAAAATTTTAAAAAAAATAATAATATAAATTTGGATGAATAAATGTTAAATTCATATTTTACTTTTTGATGTATTTTTACTCTCTATCTAACAATAATGTTGTAGCAGCAGCAGCAGTGGGGGAGGGGGGCACAAATTAAGACAAAAAGGGCAAAATGGGGTTTTCAGCAAAAAGAGACGTGCACATGGGGATTGCGGGTGAGCTTTTTGCCCTTTTCCCTCCCCCCTCCTCCTGCAGAAAAATAATAACGAGGTACTACTAGCTTCTCCTCGCCCGCCCTCCTAGGGATGGGATGATACGATATACAGTCTCACGGATAGAGAGGACGATAAAAATGAGTCCGAGCTCTCTCACTCAATCCTTTCCGATCCGTGTCTAGACGGTGAGAAAAACACGGATTAGATCTTTTCATGCAGTAAGATACCCAGTTTTTATTGTTTGCTTCTTTTTCTTTTTCTTTTTCTTTTTTTTGACTCTTAGTTACTTTTAAGTAAATATGCCTAATTAATCGAGAAAATACTGCCGAAACAAGAAAGGCCTATAACTCAAATTTAGAACCAAACCAAATATATTGATGAGCTTAAATTTAAGCTCAAGGCTTGTGCTTCTGGCCCAGAATTATGTATAAGGAACTATAAAGTAGAAGTTAGGTAATACTGAAAACCTAAAGCCAATAAAACCCAAAAAAAAAAAAAAAAGTAGTGTAAAAAGAAATCAATTTTGAAAAAAAATATATATAATTTGCAATATATATAAGCTTCTTTTAAATGTTATAGTCCATATCTAGCAATTCACGGTAGATTTTTAGATTTCTAATTTTGAAAGTTTGACATATTCTGCTGACCGCTGTTCCTGCAATATAATTTATCACAATTAATTAGTTACCTCGCTGGCCTTGGAGTGGAAAGGCAAAATTAAAATGATCTAAGGTTTTTGGATCTGATAAATGGCTCCAAATAGTATCATTCTATGTCTTATCAGATCGCAACTCTAAGACCAGTCAAAAGGAGAAAAGACAGGAATTCTTTAGAAGTACTGTATCAATTAGAGGGGTTCATTGGGTGATCATGAAAGAAGAATCAATATAAGAAGGGCCCCCGTGCACAGGCAATCTGCCAAATGCCGATTCCTTATTAGAAACCCCAAGGAAGGAGAGTAACCGTACATGAACGATATTCCTTACGTTGATCAGTTTTACTTTTTTACTCTCAGCAGCGGGCTTCAGCTACCTCTAATACAATATGTCTGGCACGTACATAAAATTAAACTTTGGAAGTTTCGTTGTTATGCTGGTTTTCTTATGCCGTGAATTAGATTGATTGATTGATTGAGTTTTTTTAACTCTCAAATATGGAAAGTCTAGTTCATGTATTTGTCTATAGATGTATTGAAAAAGTATTATCACTGTTAATAAAGTTACTGCTAAATAAACTAGATGGGGGAATACTACTAAATTATGCAGTAACATTTTGGTGAAAAGACCAACCGTGTTTACTACAGCTAACTTAAAATTTAATAATTAATATTTAAAATTTTAAATTCAAAATGCAATTTCTTTACATTACTAGGTGAATTTATTTTTAAAATTCGAAGAAAATAGAGAACTTATTATTTTTCTTTTTTTTAAAAAAAAATGTTAGGGTGAAAAATAGGAACAAGACATGTATGTGTAGAGCCCGCATGTGGCTGCATTCTCCGTACTTCGGGGGTTGCCACGCGAGATGAAACTGCTTAAGGATGGCATCTTGTGAGATTATATTATACAAAACAAAACCACAGGAGACTTTTTCTTTTTCTTTTTCTTTTCCTTTTCCTTTTCATTTCCCCTTTTTTTAATTAAAAAAAAAAAAAAAAAAAAAACAGAGTAACTGGGTAAGAGCCAAGCTTACCATTTACGGTATCCTCCACTCCGAATGTAATATTAACTTTTAACTAGTGGTAATTGATTCATTATGCCACTTCATGGGATCCCATGCGTCCCGGTTAGCTCCTCCAGGCTCCAGCTACGAGCCAAAGGGGGTGGGGGTGGGGGTGGGGGTGGGAGGCATGCAGGATCGTTTCGTCGATTTTTGTTACCCCGAGGAAGAAAGAGGATGCCACCCCCACCCAAGTCAATTTAATGCACCCAACCCGGACTTCGAGATTCGATCTCAACGGGCATCTCCCTCTCTCTCTCCCTCTCTGTAATAATAATGTAACGTACTGTAACATAAAATAATATAGTACCTCCTTTCCCATGTGTAATAACAAGTTTTGATTGCGCTCTTATACGTTTCATACTTACCCCTCCGGCCCCCTCTACACGAATTTTCAGGTCAATTTAAATCTGCTGCAGTAGTGATAGTTAATGTGCTATTATAAAACTAGTATATATATATATATATATATTATATATATATATATAATAATATATATTATATATATATATACGTATATATATATATATATATATATATGTATATGTGCCACAATTGTTAACTCATTCTCTTAACCAGCCGGCCGCGTTGGTAATTTCCTCCTCTTCTCTAGTCTTTTTCTTCCTAACCCCAAGTAATTAATTAGTTATAATGAATTAATAGGGACAACACTCCTCCCTTTCTCTCCCATCTCCACCTACTCCTTGCCTTTTTGGAAATTTTGGCATCTTCCAATCTCCTATCCCTTTCTCTCTCTCTCTCTCTCTCTCTCCTCCCCCCACTCGCATTAGATATGTCTCATCCTTTTCCGTTTCTTTTTCAATTCCTTGGCATTAACTAATTAATATCCACAAACATAAAACAAGAAATCCTTTATGACAAAATTATTAGTCATTGAACCTACGTACCTATGTATATATACGAGATTTAATGCTCTTATTACTTACTTGCTATTTGGCCAGCGGGAGAAAAAAAAGAAAAAAAAATTAAAAAAAAATTTCTGAAGAGCCGCTAAATATATTCCTGGTTATAATTAATCATCATATATTCATTTTTAGGCCATAGTTATCAATATCAATATCATCATAATTAATCATCTTTTTTTTTGGTTTTTTTATTTTTTGCTGACTCTCGGCCTTCTTGACGTCCTAATTAACTGTCTCACTTTATGTAGTTAAATTTATTTACTTACTTAATAAATAAAGCAGGTAGCGTGCTACCCTTCTGTCAAAATAATAATAATAATAATAAAGCATAGTGTGCTACTCATTTCACACCATCCTATTTTCGTTTTAAATTTATTTACTTAATAAATAAAGTAGATAGCATGCTACCCTTCGGTTAAAAAAATAATAATAATAAAGCATAGTGTGCTACTCATTTCACACCATCCTATTTTCGTTTTAAATTTATTTACTTAATAAATAAAGTAGATAGCATGCTACCCTTCGGTTAAAAAAATAATAATAATAAAGCATAGTGTGCTACTCATTTCACACCATCCTATTTTCGTTTTAAATTTATTTACTTAATAAATAAAGTAGATAGCATGCTACCCTTCGGTTAAAAAAATAATAATAATAAAGCATAGTCTACTACTCATTTTACACCATTCTATTTTCGTTTGTTTATTTTTCGATCGTTTTACTTTTTTTTTTTATCTTTGCTTTTTCTTTTCTTTTTCCTCGGAAGTCTTGGTTGCTTCTATCTTATAAGTTTAGATCATTTCGTTTAATGAATGAAGCGGATAGACAATTTTTTTCTCAAAAAATAATAATAATAATAATTACTTTTTTAAAAAAAAATTATACCAAATAGACTCTATTAGTGTGTTTCGTAATTTGTAGTACACGCTATGTAGTAGTAGTAACAGCGTCGGACGCTCGGGCTGGTGCTATATGCCCCCGAGCCTAGTCTACACCCGGCTACCTAAATTGATCAGTTTCTTTCCCTTGTGGGTGTCAGCTGTGATCGTCGTCACCAGTAATATATTATCAACTAGGGTTATTATTAAGTGGTGGCAGAGTGCTAGCTACTAGTGTAGTGTGTACTACACCCGGGGTCAAAATGTCAAACTGTAAATTAATTAATAGGCCCAACCAGTAACCTTTCTTTTTCATATAAAGCCATTACGCATCTTGGAACTAGAGCTACGGCGTTTTACTATTCTTATCATATACTTGTTTCGCTAGTTTGTTTTATTGCTCGATACTGTTAAGTCAGAGAGAGATTGCCAATATTATTTCATGAACTCTAAGTCCATACACCGGAAGTGTCCTAAAGTCAATCACATACAAGAGTTATTAAAATTAAAAATAAAGCATTATAATACATTTTCAATCCTTCAAAACTTTCTAAAGTAACAACCCTATAGTTTTCTCATAACTTTTTCTTATACAAAAAAAAAAATTAAAAAAAAATATTTTAAACTTTTATTGAACTTTACATGACTATTTTCTATATAAATTATATTTTTTACAAACAAGTACTTACAACATACAGGTACGCTAGATTTTTTTTTTTTTTATTTTTATAGGCTGCAAGAGTTTTATATAAAATTAATATAGTCTAGCTAATTTATTTTTAGTAGTCGTAAATAATATGAAATGGCCTAAGGAGTCGAGTGAGTACTCATATGCTCGGACAAAAATTTTAAGGGCATAGTTAGTTTGGAGACTATGCGGATTTGCGTCATGCGGTCGATCCAATCGGTGTCTTTCTAAATTGCTTTTTTTTTTCTCTCTCTCTCTCTAAAAATATAGATTTTTTTTTTTTCTTCCTATCCGTGGTCGTCGAATCGGCCACTTGCGCTGATTCGCATAATCTCCAAACTAATTATTTTTGAGAACTATGCCCGTAAAACTTTTGTCCCGTACGGTCTATAGAGCGCGGTCCATATGCACTTGACAGGAAGGTGAAGTTGGGGTAATGGGAACCGGCAGGTGTCGGTAGCCACTGCAGCTTCTCTGACCTTGCGCCCTTCGTGAAGCAAAAGATCCGGTCAACGCCTGGGCGAGCGAAGGAAGGAGTTCGTTCTCGCACTTCTTCAATGCATCCGCTGCTCCCATTCCCCCACTTATTAGTGATGCTCCCCTACCCCCGTGTAAGTGCTTAATTTCGTAAATGTGACTTGTTCGCAAATTAACTAACATTAATCGACATTCAATACCAACTGATTTTACTATTACACATTAAATACGATCAATATATACTGACCGACTTTAATAAATTTAATTAATATGATGATATATCTATGCAACGTGAAAATGACTCAGCTGTCAAACTATTAGCGTGCCAATAATATGGCGACCTCGTAGGATATATATCTTGATATTAACTATAAACAAATATATTTGGTAGGTTTTCCTCACCCCCTTCTACCAAGGGTATTTTGATAATTTAATATTAGTTGAATATTAATAATAAATATCTTAGTAATTTATTATTAGTTGAATATTAACAATAAATTTATATAATTAAATTATAAATAATAATATAAATTTTAAAGCTTAATATGATTAGATGAACACCCTACTATCAACAAGAATTAAAATTAATTATTAGGTCTCAGAACTTTTCAAAAAAAATTTACAGTATAACAAAATTTTTCAAATTTTTTAAAGAAAAAGCAGTACTTTTTCTCTTTTCATAACAAAATTCATTTATTCGCAAAATTTTAAAAAACTTATAGTCAACTAATTATTATCTAGATATTAATTATAATGTGACTAATAACTTAAAATAACTAATAAATGTTGAAAATTATTTTAAATAGAGCATCTTATTTTAATTACATCTTCTGATTTTATATCATTTTAAAAATTTTAAAATCAATTTACCCAAAAAACCTAAACTTCAATGGGCTAACATAATAACCTCATTTCAAACTTTACCAAAGAAAAGAGTTTTTCACAATAAAATGACGAATTAGAACGATGAAGGAAAAAAATAGTGTAAGTAAAGAGTTAATCTTCTTAAAAACTTATAAAACTAAACGTTAAAACACTGCAAAATCTTAAAACAATAACATATATTTGTTGAATTTGTTGGAGTTTTCTTTTTCCAAACAGTATTTATGTCGAAAATAAAAAAAAAAAGTCATTCTAATTACTCATCGATCTTAGATATTCATTACAAGTTGTATAATAAATATAAATCACATGACACCTGTTCCTGCAATTATGATAACTTAATCACTAATAATGTTCCGTTTGAAAATAACGTGTCCCCCTTCATTTTTCTATAATGCCTTTCGGTTTTCTAAAATGATATGATAGTCCTAGAATTTGGTGTTAATTTATATTAAAGGTCTTTTAGTTCTCTATGAAATAAAGAAGCATTAATGGATAAGAGAAATAGAATGAATCATTGAACTATAAATATGTTATATTTATATGACAACAATTAAGTTGAGTGTAAATTTCTACTTTCATTGAGAATAAGGATTCTCTTCCTCCATCTTAGGAATTTCTGTGAGATCAAGAAAAAAAGAAAATAAGGGGAACAACAAAAGGAAAACCGAAGAAAGAAGATGTTGTTCAACCTACCTCCATTGTGTGTGGATTCGCATAGCGTGAGTTGTGGCTCGAGGTTCGACATGATGATTCTACGGCGGGTCGAGTATTATCGTGTTATATGTCCTTATCTCCCGTTCCCCTCTAAGTTTCGACGTCAACAATAAGATAAAATTATATTAAATTAGATATTATAAAATTTTACAAAACACTAAATCTCTAATTATGCTCTTAAAGTTAAAACATATAACCTTAATTTACTTTAATCCAAAAAAATGTAAATTAAAAGACATAATTTGATCATGAAGGAGAAAAAATAATTATGTAGTAAGAGCTCATTTCTGAAAAATAAAGCAAAAAATTTAATATAAATCAATAATAGATAAACTAAATTTTTTGAATGTTTGGATTAAATTAAATATATTTTCCTTCCTTGTATACAAAATATTAATGTGATTTTATTCCAAAAACTCATAAATTAAGTCGAAATTTATGTAGAGGAAGCTACAAAAAAAAAATTAGTACCAGAGTTACCTTTCAAAACAGTCAGTGATGTAAAATTTAAAATGCAAATCCAAAATTAGATAAACTATAATTAGTTATGTTTGTATTAAATTAAATTCATATAGATTAAAGTTTTTAAGCTCAGTTATTGTGGGCATTTCCATCCTTCTATTATAAGAAAGTAAATTTATTAGAAAAAGAAGTATATCAATCTTATGGAGATTCTCTAAACCAATATTACAAAAAAATAGTAAATATTTATATTTAATTACAATTGTTAAATACTAATTTTTTAAAAAATATCAATTTTTATAATATTTTTTCTTAATACACATATTATAAAGGTTAAAATTGGTAATTTTAAATTTATCAATTAGAATGATTGGCCTTTAATATTGTTCAACGAACTTTATTCTTCTGTACATTAATGGAAGTGTGCCCCAAACAATATGCTCTATAGCAAATGATAGTTATATTCTTCAATAGTAAGAGAAAGAAAAAATTAATGTCAATCCTTTTATCTTTAAAAGCACAAGAGAAATGGAAGTTTAAATAATTTCATTCTACCAAACAACCCCAAATGCATATAAGATTTTCAATAATAAAGAAATAAAAATTAATATTGATTTCTTATCGTCTTAGCAATTCCATAAATTGGTGTGAAGGACGAGATGATCTCTCTCCCAATACAAAAAAATTTCCCTCCAAAAATGAAGATTAAGAGTTATTGACGAAATAAGGTTTCTTTCTAATAAAAAATAAAATTTATGCCAAAAAAAGAAGAGATGACAGGAATATATTTTGCCAAGAAGAAAGAGGTTCTTTAAAAAAATAAAAAAGTATAAAAAAGTGTATACTTTAAATAAATCAAATTAATAATTATTAAACTATTTATAAATTATTATTCATTTTTATTTCTTATTTTTTTCTAATAAAATGCATAGGCGTGACATCAATTAAACTTGAATTGAAGAGAAAAGAACTATTAGAAGAAAATATCCTGAATATTATTAATTCTTTAATCAATTTAGGATTATTATTTTAACTCGGTCTTCATACACTTACTGAACAGTTAGTTTGTACAAATTATTTTTTAAATTTTTTTGTTAATATGTATTTTTTTGAAATTTTTTTAAAATAATTACTTTACTTATAAATTTAGTGAGTGATAAATAAAAATGGTACACTTACTTCTTCTAAAAATATGATACTAAAAAATTAAAATGGCTAAATACATAAAACCTTCCTGTCAAAATCGATTTTATTTTTTCCTCGTCATTTTAAAATTATACCTTTGGCCCCCCTGTAAAATAAAATATAGCCCATAAGGGACGTAAAATCTGATGACAAAAATGACCATTTTGCCTCTATCCATTTTTGTCAACAGGAGAAGAAGCTAGGAAAATGTTTTGGCATTAAAAAATATATAATAATGATTTAAATAAACCGAACCTAAGGATCATCATACCATGATAAGTGAACATTTATTACAAGACAGCAAAGTTAGTTGTTTTAAATGACAGGGGGGGCAATGTTGAAAAATCGAAAAATTTTGACAGAAAATTTTCTGGAATTTAGCCTTAATAATTACACTTTATCTTGTTAAATTTTAAATAAAACTTTTGCTTTAGACTTGACATTTATTTTGTAATCAACAAAATGGTTACATCCGACGTGATCATTTCAGGAATACAATCGAAATTTTATTTTTCAACTAATATTTGTTTTCTTTCTAAAACAAATTTCATAACGCAATTAATAGTAAAAATCGCAAATATCAAAAAATAAAATTTGAATCAATAAGTAATATTTCGTTTTTCTCTAAATTATACCATCGAAAAAATCTTGAATACGAGAACGAAAGCATCAGTGATGAATATCACCGCTCAAAGTTTCTCGCATTTCAAAAAAAAAAAAAAAAAGATTATCGATGAACGACAACTAAACAAATAAAATTAGAATGAAATTTAAATCTTCTTTATTACTTATTAAACTTAAACTATTTCATGTATGATTTCAAATTATGTTTTATTCTTACTATATTTCTACCATACTTTGTAGTATGTATATTTTATAAAATTTTTAATATCGACATTACATTTAAATATAATATATTTTATCCACTAATTTAAATCTTATTTAATTATCTATAGAAAAATCGTATAACGTCAACCACGTGCACTGGAACTAGTATATATATATAAATATATGTAAGATGTCTCTCTTCTCTCCTCTCTCTCTCTCTCATCTCTCCTTTTCAGCGTAGTGGGATTATATATATATTATATATTAATATAATATATATATATATACTACAGATGGATCGTCCCCAACTCCCTTCCTATTTAAATTTTAATTACGAACTGAAGTTTAAATGGTGTCGTAAATGGGATATAAATTAGGAGCTAGGTAGAGATCTGAGATAAGGGAATCTGAGTAATGAACGGAATGGGCGGCTAAAGGCCTGCAGTTCCATCACGCATCCATCGATCCCAGAAGAAGGCGTACGCACGAGTTGTTGTTTGAGGCTCCACAGAGTTTGGTTTTACTACTTTCCTCCTCTTCTCACAATTATTACAACTATTATTATTATTTTAAGGATTAATTTTTGTTATTATATACTATTATCGGACAGATTTTCCACAGAAAGCCATACACGTACATATTTATAACTCACTCTTCGTGTTCTTCTTGTCTCTCCGTGGATAAAATTAATAAATGGAGGGAGGTCACTGCAGTGCTATTAAAATAATAGAGTCTCTTGACCGAGAGGAAGGAGAAACATGAAAACGATACTAATTAATATATAAAGAACTGATCAGCATAAAAAGGCCTTACGAGGTATAAATACTTGTCCTTTAATGCGTATAAATATTGAATACAACTTCTTCTTTTTTTTCTTTCTTTGTTTTCTTTTCTTTTTTTCTTTTAATGAAAAGCCTTGTACCCACAATTCCAAACTACTACTTAAATTTGCCCCATTAATTTCCCGACTCAAACCGAACTCAAATACAAGTTGGTGTCACCATGTGTTGACCAATAAAACCGTACTTCCAAACTCCAAAACCTTCGGAATCTAATTACATCACAATTTTCGAATTAATCTCAAAATCTAGACCTTTAATTCGAGTACCTTTTCTGCCAATTCTATTGAGGTCTTTTATTTTTTATTTTTTTTAAGAGAGATAGGTAGAACGCTACTCGCTTCGTTTATTTCATTTAGAAATAAACTTAACTGAAAATGTGAATCAACTAGGATTCGAACTTGAGTCTCAGGTACCAACCACCAAGTCCTTTACCACTTGCTCTAAGGACGGTTAATAGAAAATAAAATAGCAAATTGCTCTATGTAGGAATTGAACCCTTAATCTCATCAATATCAAAGACTTAACCTTGCTGTACCTAGCCAACAAGTCAAGTGTTAGAATTATTAAGGTCTTTTGTTGATCAAGCACAGAATGCCTGGAAGTTTGGTTATGGATTTAGTGGCTAGGGGGCAAGCCAAAATTTGGTTTCATGTAAATCACCAAAAGAAGAAGAAGAAAAAAAAAAACAAATAAAACCTTAAAGCTGAAAGAGAGTTTTTCAAATTTTCGGTACACTCCGCATTAAATACTTTACGGTGAAAAATAGTTTCATGTATTGTAGTCATAAAACAGCCGAATCTATATTAAAAATAAAATTGATATTGCAGTTGTGATCTATTATGCAAACGCTAACTATCATGAGTTCATATTCTATCCCTCACGTTTCAACCATTTAGTTGAAAAACTATTTTTTATATCCGATGCACTCATACATTTACACATAGTCCGTAAATCCCTCTCTTCCAGCTAACTATGTTTTGATCCTTATCTTCTACCTGTAATACAGTTGTCTTCGGTCAAAGATTATACAGTTAGATTGAATATATTAGATTTAGACGTAACTAAGCACTGGTGAACTCGTGATTAGCATAACCAAGTGCTATAGACAAATTCTAATTTACTTGAGCTCGAAAAGTTAATTATAGATATATAATTAATCTCACGTGACTGAAAAAGGCAGCAATACATTGTTGTTGAGGTACTAGAGCTAGCTAGATCGTACATTTTTTTTGTTTTATTTTTTAATATAAAGAATTACGTTTGAATGGCTCAATGTACTTTGCCTACTTCATTATCTCATGATCTCAAAGTCTAAAATAGTAGAAAGTACTAATGGTCATGTATAGAATTAGAATTAGCGGAAAGACGCTCGTAGGCGGTTCTCCTCCGAAAAAAATTCTACACTATCACACTTACAACACGTCATTAATGACAAACCAATCATATTTCATCTTTTCAAACAAAAATACAATAAAAATATTTTTTTATTATTATGATAAGACATATTTTTTTTTAAAAAAAATATTTAATTAATTTATTACGCTACGTCATCAATATTTCCGTTGTATTTTAGAATTTTTCCTACCTCCACTGGGGGGCTTTTGCCGACGTGCAGCTCCTTCACTGGTGTTGCTTGTTTTAAGGGCGGAGGATTTGATCATTCGATCAATTTCACAAAAAAGAGAGAGAGATTCAAAAAGAGGATTGATGGATTACGCACGTACGTGTGTGGCCCCAACTGCACCGCCCGATGATGCATGCTCGCTTATCGAGCCATGCACGTGGTTACTTGGCGGGCCCCACTTTCAAGTAAATTTTCTTTTTGGTGCTGAAAAACTCATCACCTCACTTTTAATTTACCGTAATGCAACAAGAAACTAAAAATGGCCACCACAACTTATCGATCTAATGCAGTTGATTAATATTTTAAATCACCGATAAAATGAAAATTTTTTTTCCACACACACTTCTATAAGAAAATAATCAGAGTTTACTCTTTAATTTTATTAACATAACAATTTAGTTCTAGACTCTTCTTTTTTTTCTTTTTTTTTTTGCAAAAGAAAGGTTTAATTCTGTAAGAATCTTGAAAGGAAATATGTATACGTGTGCTAGGGAAAAAAGAAAAAGAAAAAAAAAAGGAAAATTTAATGGGTCGACGGGATTCTATAGATCTCGTCTCCTGAACTCATTTGGGGTTTCAGAATTCAGCACCAAAGCATTTGAAATCAAAGTTTGTGCGAACTTGGTCATTTTTAAATTGTATTCTATTCTAATTTGAAGCTACTTTTAATTGGGACGGCAAATTAATTAATCAACCTGCTATATAAAATATATGCAAATGCGTTAAAATGACATGGTGACGTGGAGGAGGATGGTACGATGTGGAAAAGAGAAATGATGATGCAGATGATGAAATGACAAAGTAGTGGGACACATGGCCTGTCTTGATTTGGAGACACGCCTTGGGTTACTTACCACCTACTACTCCCTCCGAGGACGCGGTAATTTGGTAAGACCAATGCGTACCATACGCCGCTAGTATAGTATAATTTGAGTGTAACTACTATGCTTTTAAAAATACTAATCTTATAATTTTTGAATCTTTGAATTCATATTGTTATCACCACCAACTATTAAATATTATATATTTAAAAACTCAAAAATTAAAAGTATATACTTTGAAAAGCATAGTAACCCCACACAAAATAATTTTATATTCATAGTTTTATTGTAATAATATATATTAATTTTTTTTTATCACTAACACTCTAAAAAAATTATGTTAAATCTTGAATTTAAAGAATATAAAAAGTGCAATCTTATAAAAAAAAGAAGAAGAAGAAGTGAACAAAGCATTTTTCATTTGGTATGGCTTCAAATTTGTGTAAATAGCATTAAGAAAAATAATATATCAGATTGCCAGTAGGAAAACTTAATTAGTAGTGGGAAACAAAAGATGGCAACAAATAATACACTATTAATGAATTCGTGTAATCATGCAGTATTGTTACGGTACTGGCGTTTGATATACTATTAGCATTGAATTATACGTTGGCTATCCAATCTTCTCAAAATTAAAAGTAAGCCCAGAGCCTTTCATCATTCATCAATTTATTGGTTAGTTGCAGTTTTTTCTATTCGAGATTATTATAATTAATTCGTATGCTTTACTAATCACTTAATTATTGTTGATGAAGTAATATCTCACCTATCATCATCTCCAATATTTTATTGCCTAGCTTTCATTTGATACAGATGATAAATAAATGCAATAAATAAATAAATAAATAATGGCAAGCATAGAAAGACGGGCGAAATGGGACTGCTTTGACATCAATCATTGTCATCGTCCTAGTCATCATTACTATTATCTATATCTTTGATCTAACCCATAACACTATATAATAATACGATACTAACATATAGTATAAGAAGTATTATTGGGACCTAACCTTACTCGGGTAAGGGAACCGCGCAATCTTCAAACAATCTTTTGACTTAAGTGACCCCGGCACTAAACTAAAGTAGCCGCTCGAATCGGGCAAATTAATTTGGTGAGTGAGCGAGTAGTGACCAAGAAGTATTGTTAATTTCTTTTAGTTATTAATTGAAAAGGAAAGAAGAGTTAGGGAGCCGTCCACCAGCTATTAATTAAACATTTTAGCCGAGCTCGTTGAATTTATAGTACCAGCTGTAAAAAAGTACAAAGAGTCGGCAAATTAACACAGGCTAATAATTTTGAATCACGTACAAACCAGGATCTTTTTCAACATAAATATGATTATTATCTCTTTGCATATCCCTATGTGGCTCTATAAAAGTATTACTGGTGTGTTTCTGAACCTTTGGAGAGTATGCATGGATCAATCGTGAGCATATTATTATTATTATTATTATTATTATTATTTGAAAAAAAATCGTGAGCATATTATTATTATTATTATTATAGATATTAATTGTTAGTGTATCAACGATCTCTGAGTGAGAGATGTAATTTTAACTTAGACGCTAATTTGGTTGGTTTTGGATTACAAACCTTCTTGAAATCTGAACCGGGTTTGGGTCGAAAGATAGCAATCCAAATAGTTTTTAGATCCCTTTTTAGATTTGACTCTCCACCAAATTTGATTTATTATATTTGGTTAAATAAAGGGGTTAGATAAATCAGATCAGGTCAACTTTGGTTGATAACTTGCCGGATTGAACTAAACTGACAAATTTGGGCGCCGGATGTGGATGGGTTGATTGATCGAATAGGCTTCAAGGTTGATGAGCTGATGACTGTTGGGGCGAGGTTTTCCTGAAAATTTAGGTTTGGTGTAATGAACAGCCAAGTGTTGACATAACAGTCTAAATAATCAAGACTCTCTTAGGTACGCGTATCTCTGTAAAAGCCATTCATCCACCTAATAAATGAAACATTTCATCCTAAGTACTCACAAAAGGATTGAGTTTTTAGACATGCTAAGTATACAACTCAAAAAAGTTTTAGGATTACAATCCTTAATCCAAGATTTGTAATCCGACTCCCCGAGGTTTATAAAAGCTTTTAAAAATATTAGTAATAAAAAAAATGATAAGATTGATTGAGAATATAAGTCTTTGGATAATAGAGTTGTAGGATTACAACAAAAAATTAGTTGTAGGGCCAGTATTGCTCAAAGGGATTTAGTATTATTACAGTAGACAATAGGAAAAGCTTAGCAACCGTGCTGAAACTATCTAGCTAATTGACTAGTCATTATGTAGTTTTGAGTTTCATATTTTGGCTCAATCTAGTTGGCTTGTCAAATTTTATCTCAAAAAATTTGAGAAATTTGCAGCTCAATTTGAATTGATACAAATAGATCTAAAAGATTTTGCAAAAACTTATGGTAAACAATGCAGTGCTATCAGCTGATCTCAAAAGATCAGCTAGGTATGTAGCAGGGCTTTGTTGGGTCGTCTTCATTGTGGGACAAGATGGGATGGATGAAAGTCGAGTGGTGCCTTTTGGAGACTAACAAAGTCTCGACCTCTCTCTTTCGTGCTCTACTTGCATGCAGTAAGGTAAACTTAAATGGAACGCTGGACCAATAAATTGCTCGAGGAGAGAACACCAACCAAAAATATTCTAAATAGTGCCACTGGTACGTACTCACCGTTAATTACTTGCGAATGTGACAATTGATGAGCGAGATGGATGGGTATACACAGTGTGGTACTGATCATTCCTATCATATGTCCTAGCTAGGACCTAGGAGGGTAGCTTCATGTAAAGTCAAATTGGTCTAACCCTTTCTGCCAGAGATAACCATAGAGGTTAGATCGTACTTATAGAAGAAGAAGATCATAAGCTTGGACAAAGTGCTAATTTATTGATCCCAATAAATTCGAGCGGGGACAGACGGTCGGGTAACTCGGGAGAGCAGCATTCGAGGGCTAGGCTAACCTATCTAATTGTCGGCTAGTGGGTCATCTGAAAAATCAGGAATGAAGTTATCTTTCGATAGACTCAGGTAGACCTCATCCTAGCAGTCTACAAGATCAGACAATTGACAAAACTATGGGTGCAGTCTTACTCTAGCTCATAATGTAACGGGTGTTTTTTTTTTTTTTCGATTCGCCCCCACCGAGGCCCAACTGCTTCACGCATGTAGCTTAGTTCATCCTTTTTATGAATGAAACGGATATCGTGCTATCTTTTTTTCAAAAAAAAAAATATTAATCCTAAGCTGTTTTTGTGGTCGAATTGCTGCTATGTATGCGAAAGAGTTTTAGTTTCAAATTGCTAGAATAAATTATCAGATTAATTATCTTGTTGAATGTAAAGCATTTATATATTATTTTTTATAGTTTTTTGTCAAATTACTCTCAATTGTTCCATATGGTGACTATGATAAAATCATTGCACTTTTATAACATTTATAATAGCTAATCTGGATAATAATCATTACGTTATACAGAAACTGTTAAGAAAAATAAGCAACAGTAACGACCTTACTAATAATTTGTACATCACGAGGGGGCTGCTTCAACTTTTAAGATTTGGTTCGCTTCACAAAACATGGTGGCCCTTGAAACTCACAAGAAGTCGGTCAAAGTAGCCTTTTATATATATATATATATATATATATATATAGAGAGAGAGAGAGAGAGAGTTTAGCTAGAATACTATCGATAGTAAACGAACTGTTTTACTACCGATTTATTTTCGATGATAGAGCTTTCTAATTGACGATCGGCTCCGTTAAATATGATCTAAACCATTTAAACTACCTAGAAATCAAATTTCACGCACTTTCGATATTGTTCTTTTATCCATCAAGTGAACAGAAAAATGAATGGTTGAAAATGAATATTCTTTAAAAAATAATGATAGGAGTCTTGTAATCAAGATCAAGAGTATAAATCTTGTGTTAAATAGTTTAAAAAATTTTCTAACAAAAATTCAATTAATTTGGATATCTTTACACCGTTAAACGAGAAAACGCTTCTTATCGACCATTAAAATTACAAATTTTGAAACCCTTTGATCATTAGGCAAATGATGTCGAAAAGATTTGAAATTTGATTTCTAAACACTTCAAGTGGTATAGATCATGTTCAACAGAGCCAATCGTCAATTTGGAAGCTCTATCATCGAAAACAAATAGTTAGTAAAACGGCTCGTTTACTACTGATAGTATTCTAGCAAAACTCTATATATATATAAGAAAAAAATAAGAGTGAGGCTACTATGCTTCTGGAAACACGGAGCCTTCCGTGCTTCCAAATCGTTTTTGATGTTGCGACTTTCGAATCGTCAATCGGCTCCGTTAAACTTGATCTAGAGTATTTGAAGTACCTAGAAAATAAATTTTATGATTTTTCGATATCATTTGCCTAGTGATCGAAGGGACTCGAAATCAATAATTTTAATAGTCATGGTGAGCCGTTTACAAGTTTAACGGTGTAGAAATATCAAAATCATGTGAAATTTTGATAGAAAAATCTTTATACTATATAAAACAAGATCAATATCTTTGATCTAAAATTTTAATGTCATATTATCACGTTTTGTAAGATTTTTATTTTCAACCGTTGATTTTGAGCCCCTTAGTTCACTAGGCAAATGATATCGAAAAATTGTAAAATTTATTTTCTAGGTACTTCAAATACTCTAGATCAAGTTTAACAGAGCCGATCGACGATTCGAAAGTCGCAACATCGAAAACGATCTGGAAGCATGGAAGGCTCCGTGCTTCCAGAAGTATAGTAGCCTCACTCAAAAAATAATATACTATCTACTTCATTTAATTTTTTTAAAAAGTTAACTTAGCGCTTGAAACTGTTTGTAAGCATAAATTGCATTTTGTTGTAAGATCTAGCCGCAGAGCGGGGTCACTTTCATCCAATAGAATCCCTGTAGAAATTAAAGAAACCCCATTAGTGGTGCCTATGTGTAGGGCTTAATTCCCCCTGGAATGCATAAGAAACGAAGAGGAAGCTAGCCTCCTCTGTAATCCCCGTGCTACGTCGTAATTGCTTAATTAGCAAAACGATTGACCACACATATGCAAGCATGTAACATTGGCGATTACATGAGAGATAGAGAATTCTTTGGCAATTTCAAACGGATTACTAATTAGAGAGTAAAGTTATTTTGTTAATGGATTAATTTAGTTCTATATATGACAAGACTTTTAGTTTGATTGGCCAGTGAACAATTCTAGGTGGTTGGAGGCTCGGCATTTATTAGATTCAGGAAATAGTTACTAATGATCTAGTTAATTAGTATGCGTTGACTAATACACGTGGGGTTTCCCGTTCATAACACAAATTGTACTGAAGTACTGTCCTTTTCTGCTGATAGATGATATCATCATCATTAGCATAAATAGACTGTCTTTAATCTAAGCTTCTCAATATCAAACATAATTTTCTAAAGTTCTAAAATATTATAAACACCTCTTCAGAATCTAAAATATCACTTATATTTCTCTAAACATATATATAAATCTACCGTTCATATTCTTCTATATATATATATATATATCTCAAATACCCATCAAAACCCCAGACCTAAAGCCTAAACTCTAAACCCTTTGATGCTTATAAAGACACCAATAATATTTCATAATTAAAAAAAGTATTTATGAAATTATGGCCTTTTAAGAGGGTACTAAAGAAATTAACCCTAAATCTAATGAAGAGTAATGCAACTGACGCATGGCAAAAGCATGGACCTATATACAGTAAGATATACGGAAGGCAACATAATTACTGATATTTGTTTAATTAGCTACAGATCAACATGCAGGTCAAGGGCAGGAAATCCAATTGTGCCTTTTGAATGACTGAGCAGAAAAAGTCGTCTCAATTTGTTACTTGTTAGTGCTATTTTACGTCCAAATACTAACGGCAAATTAGACACCGTCAAACATCTATCTCCAAAATACATAACGTCCAATGTTTTTTCTCTCTGGTATTTTGAATTTAAAATTAGTATCACGTCACTCTTTCTTATCAGGCCTCTGCAGTTGTTGTTGTTGTGTTCGCCTGTGGAGGCGGCCCCTCCATGACCAGGCATATGCTCAATTCTATATAGAGTCTAGTATTTAGACTATTTTGCTATAAATTTTTAGCCGTTATATCTACTCTTTTGATTGTTTCTATCATTAGATCAACATTATTTAACCAACTACCATTAAACTCTAATGAAACCCACCACTAAACTTTATGGGACTGTTATTATCCGAACCCTACAAATTTTTATCTAACAGTTAGAAAATGTATAGTAAAAAAATCAAATACTATTAATAGTATAGAAACTCAATTATATTATATTATATATAAAACGTATATAGAGAAAGAGAGTTGAGCTGGAATGCTATCGATAACAAACGGGCTTCGTTGCCACCCATTTATTTTAAAAGATGGAGTCTCCAAATCGACGATCGATGCCGTTGAACATAATCTATACCACTTGAAGCATCTAAAAACCAAATTTCTTACTTTCTCGATATTATTCTCTTGTCCATCAAGTGGACAGAAAAATAAATAGCTGAAAATGAATATTCTGAAAAAGATGATGATAGGAGTCTTATAATCAAGATCAATAGCATAGATCTTTGTTCTAGATATTTTAAAAAATTTTATAACCTAAATTCAATTTATTTGGATATCTTTACGTTGTTGAACGAAAAACCGCCACATATCGACAATTAAAATTATAAATTAAAATTATAAATTTTAATTGACCAACTCCCTCAGCTTTTCACTTACCTTTCCTCTTTTATCTTTTATTTCTTTTTATTGCATCTAACCCTGTTTTCACCTTTTTCGTCTACGGAGGCCGTAGTTGCTTCCATCCTGTACGCTTAATTCATCTCGCTTTATGAATGAAGCAGGTAGCTTGCTACCTTTTTCTCAAAAAAAAAATTATAAATTTTAAAACCTTTTGATCATTAGGTCAAAAATATTGAAAAGACTTGAACTTTGGTTTCTAAATGATTCAAGTAGTATAAATCATATTTAATGATACCGATCATCGATTTGGAGGCTCCATCATCGAAAACAAATGAATGACAACAGAACCTATTTGCTACTAATAGCATTCCAACTCAACTCTCTCTTTATATATATAGATATATAATAGGGATAACTTCAGAATCCCCCCGTGGTTTCGCATTTTCTTATTTTAGTACCCTATGGTTTAAAGTGTATCAATTTGCCCCCCCTGTGGTTTCGTTTTTCTCTTTTTTTTTATCAATTTTATTTTTTTTTTCTTAAATCAGTGATAAAATTAAAATTAAAGGGTACTAAAATAAATATTCGGTAAATCTAGATGGATATCTGATATTTTTTTGTATATAATTCAACGAAATATTAAAAGAAAAGCTATAGAAAAGATAAAAACAAAACCACAGGGGTATAAATTGATACACTTTAAACCACAAGGTACTAAAGTGAGAAAGTTGGAAACCACAGGGGGAGGCTTTGAAGTTTTCCCTATATAATATATATGCACGCTTCAAAGATCGATTGTTCGACAGGACCATTTAAATTGTTAGATAACTTTGAGAGGCTGAATACATTGTGGAGCTCAATTAAAATGTTCCTTCCAATGCCAACAACTGCATGCACTTGAAGCAGTTGAGTCACTCACTTGAAGAGAGAGAGAGAGAGAGAGAGAGAGAGAGAGAGAGAGAGAGAGATAGGTAATATATATAGTGGCGCACATGACATGAACCTGGTGGCAGACAACCCTCATATGGGCATTGGAGGTCTTTGGGTTCGATACATTGATAAATTCATAAACGAAAGGTGTTACGTACCTTCATAAATATTTCATTATACTAGCCCTTTGACCACTGGTATGTATGCATCTGTTCTAACACCACTAATTAATTAACTTAATATCTTTTAGCTAGATCTAAACAATTAATAAAGCAGCTTCGTGTAACTAGGGGTGCAAAGCACGTCTCGCCCACGTTGTTTGATCCGTCTGAAAGGGGTGGCTGCGTGAATGATCTCCAGTGGAATCTTTTCCATTAGCATTTCTTCCGTACGGGTATATCATGAATCATATGATGATCATCAGCATCTTTAGGAGTTTTCAACGGCCTCTTTTACTGAGATTTGTTAATACGATCAGCCTTTGTCTTAATTTCACTGCAAAAGCTATTATTATAAAGGCTATCACATAGGGACATTCCTAAAGCTGGTTGTTTGGTATAGTTAATTATGCCAAGGTATCCGCCAACTTAATATATATCAACAAATGAAGGGATAGGGAACTAATGGGTTGAACTCTTCCTATAAACTTCCATCAAGACAAAACGATAACAATCATATGTAGAAAGAAGATTGTTTAAAGGACAAAAAATGAGTGATTGGCATTATTGGAAGCGGGTAGCTTGGTTCACATGGAAGGAGGTGACCGCTTCTCCATCCCAGCTGACAAAGGCTTAGCAAACGGGTCTCCAAAAGAGAGTGGACTCATAAAAACATGTCCACCGCCTAATTTGTGGACCGTCAAATTGATTTGCCCTGAGCCCATCTCTATTTTATATCTTAAGCATCCATACATATATATATACACACACACACACGTACATACATATATAAATATAGAGACACAAATATTATTAATAATATGAGAAATAGGAATTGAGCTTCTATATTTTTAAAAGTACCAAATTATTAGTACTCGTAGATTTTTAACCATTCAATTAAGAAATATGCGGCTAGAATGATCTGGACCCCTTAGGGTTGAGTAGGTGGTTGGTTGAATAATATAATCAAACGGTTGAAAATGGTCAGAGGAGTAAATTTAACAGTAAAAAATTTATAAGTACCAAGTATTTAGTGCTTTTACAAGCACCATAACCGGACTCATGAGAATAGTAAATTATTATTATTTATTAAAATAATAAATAATAATTTAAATATATTAATTAGATTAATTAATAATTTACTATCATTAAAATTAAATTTAGATTTTAATTAACATTGTTCTCGTCAAGAAACAAGTTCAACTTGTTCTTAAAACTCTGGAACTACTGTTCCAGAATACCAAACATCACATTTGGAAACAAAGGGGGAGAACAATGACTTATTTCCCCCCTTGTTCCCGAACCAAACGCTACTCTAGGATTGAGTGATCCTCACTTGATTATAATATTTAATCCAATAGTTAAAAATGATGAAAGAAATTGATTCAAAAACTAAAAATTTGATAGCAAAAAAATATTTTGTTATCAATAATATTCTAAACCAACTCTCTCTCTCTCTCTCTCTCTCTCTCTCTCTCTATATATATATATATATATATAATTAAGATATTTTCAACAAAAACGAAAAAAAAAACTGAAATAACAAAACAAGGATGGCCGATCAACACGTGGTCTCATCAGGACTGATGGAATGGACACGGTCCATACGGTTAAAATGAGAGAGAAGAGAGAGAGAGAGCCCACTAAACTACCCCACCATGAGGATGGCCGTTGAGATGCGCCGACCATTATTGGGGCACATGCATGGCATCAACTATTAACTGCTACATATATGCAACAACCACAATCATTTGCAAGAGGAGGTGAGACCGTAGCACCCCACGAACCACTGTTTAGGTGCAGATATCATGTACAACGACCCCAATGATAAGAGAGAGAAAAACACTAGGAATTCAGATGATGACCATCAATAACGAATGAATTTTTTTTAGGCGAAAATATGTGAAGTAAGAAGAGTGAAAGAAAGAAACAAAAAGAGTGCTTGCACTCGGTGGCAGCTATTGTTGGAACTGTTGGCAACTTGGCAAGTCCAGACACGTTCAACTTCTTCTATTTTTTAATTTAGGGTTGTCATTTCCTGAGATCGATATAGAGATCTACTTAAAATGTTCAATTGAAAGAAGCTAGAAGTTCGTAGCAATCAATCTCATGACCTTGTACTTTTAATACTATATAAAAATAACATTATTTATCTATTTTAATATTTTATATTCAATAATTCTTCATATAATAAGCTGCAATTTTTTTGGTTAAAAAATTGATAGTTGGTCTAATAAAATTCGGCAAGTTAAAAACTGTACAATTTGATAACAAAATCATCCATAAAGGCTGATCACAAGATCATGAGATTTGCACGTGGCATCGGCATCACCACCAGTCTTAATTCACCTGCTACATCTTCTTTACTACATAAGGGTTATAAACTTATAATTCACCTGCTACAACTTCTTTACTATGTAAGGGTTAAACAACTTCACTCTATGCATTTGCAAATGCTCACCTCCGTAATAGTGGATAAGTACATTTTTAAGTTGTGGTTAATTGATAATTAGCTCAGCTAATAGGCAACAAACGATAATGAATTGCTGAACTTTGTATTATAAATGATTGTATTGGAGAACAATTCATAAAAAATAATGAGCAAATATTGGTGGTACACCTCTTTGGGGGTGTAGGTTATACACCCCACCCATCCAAGGGTGGGGTATATCTTGTACATCCCAATTGGGGTGTACAATTAAGAACCATTTTCCAAAAATAATTAAGAGGAAAAACTTCAATTTGCTCCTTGTGGTTCAGCACATTTTCATTTAGTCACCCTATTGTTTAAAAAAATTTATTTTACTACCATAGGTCCATATGGTTCTCTTTTTGTATTCAGCCAACTAGAATATTGTAAAGTAATACACTTTACGAACCGCAAAATAATAGATTGTATTATTTTTCAACCAATATCTCAATCTGTATCCTGATCTGACATGAAATTATGGATATGGATCTGAGGAAATCAAGTTTATTATTTTGGGCCCAATCTATTAATGTCATCTATTTATTCGCAAGGCCGCACATTAGAATGAAGGTTGGACAACCAGATTATGGTCTAGCTTGGATCCGGCCCAGCTCCTAAATAGAGGAGTTCCATAGGCTCGGAGCTTCATGGGTTTATATTGAAGGTTTGATGACCTGATGATGGCCCTTCCCAAGATCAGGCGTCCTACTCGGCCCGAAAGTCTATATTGGGCCAAGGCTGGGAGGCTACAGGCTTCGGCCTTCTACTTATACTTGTAGGCTTCAATCCGGTCAAGCCTGGAAATTGGGGCCTTAGTATAGGCTCACTCCCGAGACGCAGAAATAATATTTTTCTAATTATACATTATATATATTCCTAATATTTACATTTTAAAAAAAACGTTTGGAGAAAGACTTATTCTCACTAGGTCTGAGACTAGCCAGCTTGTACGTGCTCGTCTAGAAGTAACTGGGCATTAAAGACTTAAATGGGCTGACATAGCCCATAGGCCTTAAAACCTAACAATCCTTGGGCAAGAGGAAACAATTTTATGGCTATGTTGTTCTAATGAGGTTGTAATTTAGCATTGTTGTTCTAATGAGATTGTAATAATTTAGCATTAAGAACTTGAGCAGGTCGTCACAGCCCATATGCCGTAAAACTAAAACTGAAAAACTAATTATTCTTTGCCAACAATAAACAATTTATTGATGCCTTATCTTCGTTCTAATGAGGTGGTCAGCCACTAAATCCACCGGAACTAGCTCCTAGCGAACCTATTTTTATTCCCGCCTGAAATCTTTTTTCCCAAATTTCTTTTCCCTCCACTGTCCTCAATCTCGAGGGAGTGTAAATTTCAGTTCCTCGATCTTAGTTTTGAAATAGAGAGAGAGAAAGAAAGAGGATCTTAATTTTGAAATAGAGTGAGAGCGAAAGATCAGTGGTCATGATTGGGTTCTCAACAAAGAGGACAAGCTAAAAGTAAGAGGTTCTTACTAAAGGATTCAAAGTTTAAGCCGACAACGCAAAATGTCCAACCATTAGAGGTGTGACATGATCCTTTAGAAAAGTTAGTATAGACAAAATATTCAAGATTTCGAACTCAATAGCTCTATAAAAGAATAAAGGAAAGCAATATACACAATAAAAAGATATTCACCCAGCAAAACAGCAGTGTGCTTCGATGAACAAAGGAATAAATTGTAAAATGAGTTTTAAATTACCCGAAATCTTATGATCGTGCAGGCAAAACAAATCCACTCAAATGTTTTAATCAACTGATTTGAATATAGTTTCCGAATTGATCGTCTATATATACGAGTAGTTTTAAAAATATCATTACCTTCTCCCAAATCTTAAATAATACCTTGAAACATCAATATTGAAACAATAATGAAGAGGAGAATATAGAAAGATAGGACGAAATATAGGCACGTGAGGAAATGAGACATCCAAGCAAGGAAAGAAAATAGAAAGAAATCAGGTAGAAACATATATGAAAGAGTCAAATGAGGAAGAGGAAAGATGAGCTCTGTCAAAGGAAGAGGAGTGGTAAAACAAAACGTATGTAAAATGACAACAAACAAAAATCAAATACTACATAACAGAAAACCACGAACAAAGAAGAGAAAGAAAGGGGAAAGGGAAGGATAAAGGATAGTGATCGGAAAAGGATAATATATAAATGGAACAATTAACAAAATGTTTATAAACAACTACAATAAGAGGAAGAAGGAGAAGGAAGAGTATCTTCATTAAAGAGATGGAAAAGAAGCACAAAGATATTTTCTTCACCAATCACAGTATCAATCATTAGTTAAAGAAATAAAACGAGAAGGTTAGAAAGAACTAGTTGAATTTTATACATTAATCTCAATATGTTAGAAAAAGTAACAGAGTTACTTGATTGGGTAGGATGGATTTGCATCCAAATAATAGCATTACATGGGTCAAACCAAATTCATCCCACGGTTGATTTTGGTAAGAGATTGGCTGGTCATGGGTATACTAAGTCCCTCAAAAATTCTGTATCAATCATTTGCTTAATAACATAATCTAAGTCTCCAACCCATTTTATCCAAAATGACCTTTTCTCTTAATAGAAATGTTTCATTTCAACGTATATCTCTGTTTGAGTCCTAATGGTACAACCAACCATGACCTATTCTCATTCAAAAGCATAGATTCCATGACCCAAATCAGGTCATGGGCTAAACCTAGGCTTGACTCAATAAACTTTCAGTTGGGATGACGCAAACCTGAATCAAAGATATAAATAGGCGTCAGGTGAATCATAACTAGTCACCCCAAATCAAATATATATATATATATATATATATATATAGGTGAGATGTAACCCTTTTTCACATCCCAAATTGAGAATATTTCACTACTTATTCAGTTCGCCTCACTTATTGATGTTATAAAAAGCCATTTTGCACCAAATATGAACCCTTATCAAAACATGCACTCATTCATAACTAAGACCAATCTCTAGTTCGGAGCTTCACATCTATCCCTTGGCGACCCCAAAAGAAACCATCGGTTAGATTTAAAATTGACAAGAGATGAATACTTATCTAAGTTCCATGCATGATCGACATTTAAAAATCGTAATCAACGTCGAAGGAGTAGTCCAATGTGTATGTTGCCTAAAAAAAGGCTACCTCTAAGCTACTAGATGTGTGCAAGCAAAAGGAAGTCAAAGAAGAGGAAAAGTAACTGCGCCTTGAATTGTATAATTTAGTTCTGAACTTGTGATGTTCTTACTATAAGCCTTTTTTTAAGAAGAGTCGATAGTTCTCCTGTTGTTTTATTGGTTGATCTGCATCCTGAAATTGTATGCAGAGCAGAGATGCACGGAAGAAAAATAGATTATGAAAAGAGAATTTGACCTTATCCCTGCTGGCGTCCAACGTTTGATACATTCATCTAGCTGCGCAAATCGCAATGGTGTCCTCTCTGATCTCGTCTCGGAACATTCAGTCTCTTGAATGTCGTTCTCATCTCACTGCAATAATTTTCCGTCTGCAAGAAAGTACTGAAAAGAGATGCGTATCAAAATATGAAGATCACGGATTCCATCATAAAATCTGAAGAAACTAAAGCAAATCGTTAAATAGCTAGATAGATAATAGCAACTAAGAACTCGTTAAATAGCTAGATAGATAATAGCAACTAAGAACTAAATAAGAAGGGATTTGAAGATCGATGAACAGGGATAAATCGATTACCTCTTTCGCTTCGAACCCTAACTCCAAAGGGAAATATCTCGCCCACCAATGGCGAGAGGTAATCGGGGATCAGAAAAGCAAGGGAGGGCACGACATTGGGTTTCTCCATTCGAGGAATCAAGCGATCGAAGGAGAAGGACAGGCTCGCTCTAAGGTTTTGTCGATGCAGGAATCGGGGGAACGACTAGAGCGAGGAAACGAGCGACCGGAGGGAAGATGAGAGGACTGAGCGGGAAGAGGGAGCATCAAATGCAAGCTTCAGCAGCGTCGTCGTATGGGCTAAAGACCCAATCCATCCGTTTAGCTTTATGTACGGGCCGAATCAGGCCCAATCCGATTACACAATGGTACAAATTCTCGGAGACCCCCTCAACTATAGACAATTTGTACAATTTACGGGAAAATAAAAGGGTGATCTCCGGGAAACAAAAGAATGAGCTGAGACCCTATGGGCAATTGAAAACGATCCGGCCCAACAAGTAAACATTGGATTCGATCCGGGCCGCAACAACGTCACACCACATTTGTGCATACTTTCGTCTGACAACATATAGGCCTAGGGACTTAGCTCGTGGAAAAAGAGGCCTAGAACCCACTCAAAGGCTGAGGAATTGGCTTTGTTATTTCTTACCTTTTTAAAAAGGCTACTACAGAAAAGATATTTATCTTTGGAGTGTTTTCGTTTTTTAACCTGAAATAATTCTCAAGCAATCAAAGTCCAGTTTAGCTCGTGGTATAAGATCCGCGCAGTGGTCAGAAAATTACATTTCGAAATAAGTGATATAATGATAGTGTTCTAAGTAAGAAATGGCCGTGGAAGAGGAACAGTTTCAACAAATCATATTTTTACTAATATGAATTTGATCTGTAGTTTAAAGAGTTATGAATCATATTTTAAAGGGTTGTGCAAGATTTTCATGTTGTCTTATGTTAGACTCCATGAGTGAAACTTTTTATTTTGATGCTATTCTGCAAAGTTTTTCTTTCTGACTACTAAGAAATAAAAATTCCACGAATTTAGCAAAATCGACTGTTCTCATACAATTTTATCAAAAGCTTTGGTACGTTGGAAGTTGGCCCGATTTTTTTGTGGACAGTAGTGATGGGAAAGTTTAATAATGATTGGACTGACCTTTAGTTGAAACTAACATAAAATTTTGTGTAATGTAATATAACCAAAAGAGTGTAAAATTATTTAACAAATTAAAACCTAATTAATAGCACATTACAAAACTATGATGGAAAAAAATTGTTTCCATCTCTCCCTGAGAAGAAAGTAGAGAGATATATATATTTTTGTAATAGCTCATTAGCCACCATAAATATTTCCATCTCTGTTGGATAACGATATGGGGAAATATATCTTTGTTACGGCCAAGTAGGCCCACCCACCCATTCAAATCAATCAATCCCTTATTTTTTTTTAAAAAAAATTGAATACTAAGCTCTAAACCCTATTTTTTTAAAAAATATATATGTAGACCTACATCGGGTAAAGTCGTTTGGGCTGAATTTTGAAAAATTCACAAATCTTTAGTCTCATACGTCAGCTCATATTTGGGCTTGAGTTTGCAGCCTCTCTTTCTATTAGTATGCAAATGTTTAGGCCTATGGGTGTTTGGTAACAAAATATCGAAGCCCGGTCAACGTAACTTCCGCCCAATTCCGAAGACGGAGTCGGTGCTTTTTTTATAGTGATTCGGCAGCTCAACCCAACATGTCAGTTTTTTAAGTGGATCGGGCTTTGCGTTGGCAACCTGTCTATCAAACCACGTTAGGACTTCGGTCGCCTACAGATTTCACTCATCGAACCAATTTGGGCCCACGGCCTATGAATCTATTTTTTACAGTTACAGCCCTTAGTCTTGGGTTGGGCTATACCCGACAAGTTATCCTTTTATTAGGCCTATGGGCTACGGTTAAGAGAACCCAACCCCTTTTTGAAGCCGAATTTAGGAAAATCACATGGCTCTTCCATCTATTTAGTTTATATTTGGACCAAAGCTAGGTCAAACCTAATTTGGGCCTTATTTCTGTAACCACAATAGTGTTTTCACTCATGCAGCAGGTCAACCTAATCTGTACCTAAATAGTGTTTTCAGTCCTGCAGCAGGTTAACCCAATATGCAACTTTGGGTCCGGCTTAGGCTGCCAGCCTACGTAAATGCCAATTTATAGGCCTGTAGGAATCACAACCAGTCCAACCCGCCTATGAATCTACCATTTATAGTCCTACGAGCTCGTTTGTTCTCGCAGCCTAGACGTATGGGGCTTCGAAAAATCCAATCCCGGTCAAACTAAATTGGGCCTAATTTTGCAAAATCTTTGTGATCACGTTGGGAGCTGATACAATATTGAACATTGCTAGCATTTTTAATGGTTTATCCCCAAAATATACAAACCAAAAATAGATCCGTGATTCCCTTCCTAGATCCAATCCTGTTCCTAAAAACAATGAATATTTTATCTGATGCAAAGACTCTTTTTCCAAATGTTTTATCGAGTGACAGCAAGGGGGAAAAAAAAAGAGAAAAGAATAAACAAGTAATTACGCTAAAACAAAATGAACAATTTGACCTCTATGGTTTAAGGTTTAGAGTTTAGAATTTTTGGAGTTTAATGTTTTCAGGACTTTGGAGTTTAGGATATAGAGTTTATAGTAAGTCTTAGGTTACATCAACCATCTAATGCATGTTTATTCATAAGTATGAAATAAATATCCTGATGCAACTATTAGTTTAAGCGAATATCCTGAAAATGACTAGCTCTACTCTAATGCATCGTTGTTTGACTTGATTACGTGCAAACCAGCATTCCATATTGTAAAGTTATTGTAAAGAGCACAAAGTATGCTTAGTATGTAAGATCCACTTTCCACTTTTATATATAATAAAGATTCTTAACCTGCAAATACTAAACACTAAAATCAATATTCTAATACTATTTACTACTTAACAAATTGAAAACAATCCTGCCAAAATCATGCATGACAGTGATCTATAACTAACTCGGTTTACACAGTCGCAAGCGTTAGACCATAGACTAAATGGCTCATCTGTAATCGAGCCCATTAGCTTCGGACGCCAATGGACATGGTGGGCCCAAATGGGCTGAAGGCTCAACATAGAGTGTTGCAACGTTATAAATTGTAGGCACCAGCAATACCGGACCATATAGCAGAGGGCGGTCTTCTACTCGGCAAGTCTCCCTCCAACTCTGAAGCAAGAAAAGAAAATGTGCGCAAAATTAAAAGTATGTGAAGACTTTCTTACAAACTTGAAATTATGAATTTAATTTTTTCTTACTAAATGATCTTAATATTTACAATTTGAGAGGACACTTAGGAAGGACCACTAAATGATTTATTAAAAGTGTAAATTAATTACATAAAATTTACAAGTTAAATCATAAATCGTGTTATCTATATAATAGCCTCT